>NC_092233.1:41823261-41989473 GCF_036320965.1 Panulirus ornatus
AAACTTATACCTCTGTAATTTGAGCACTCACTCTTATCCCCTTTGCCTTTGTACAATGGCACTATGCAAGCATTCCGCCAATCCTCAGGCACCTCACCATGAATCATACATACATTAAATAACCTTACCAACCAGTCAACAATACAGTCACCCCTTTTTTAATAAATTCCACTGCAATGCCATCCAAACCTGCTGCTTTGCCGGCTTTCATCTTCCGTAAAGCTTTTACTACCTCTTCTCTATTTACCAAATCATTTTCCCTAACCCTCTCACTTTGCACACCACCTCGACCAAGACACCCCACATCTGCCACTCTATCATCAAACACACTCAACAAACCTTTAAAATACTCACTCATTCTCCTTCTCACATCACCACTACTTGTTATCACCTCCCCATTAGCCCCCTTCACTGATGTTCCCATTTGCTCCCTTGTCTTACGCACTTTATTTACCTCCTTCCAAAACATCTTTTTATTCTCCCTGAAATTCAATGATACTCTCTCACCCCAACTCTCATTTGCCCTCTTTTTCACCTCTTGCACCTTTCTCTTGATCTCCTGCCTCTTTCTTTTATACCTCTCCCACTCATTTGCATTTTTTCCCTGCTAAAATCGTTCAAAAGCCTCTCTCTTCTCTTTCACTAACAATCTTACTTCATCCCACCACTCACTACCTTTTCTAATCAACCCACCTCCCACGCTTCTCATGCCACAAGCATCTTTTGCGCAAGCCATCAATGCTTCCCTAAATACATCCCATTCCTCCCCCACTCCCCTTACCTCCTTTGTTCTCACCTTTTTCCATTCTGTACTTAGTCTCTCCTGGTACTTCCTCACACAAGTCTCCTTCCCAAGCTCACTTACTCTCACCACTCTCTTCACCCTAACATTCTCTCTTCTTTTCTGAAAACCCCCACAAATCTTCACCTTTGCTTCCACAAGATAATGATCAGACATCCCTCCAGGGGAGAAAGAATACTTCCCACGCATTCATCACCTATCAAAGAAGGCGACTAAAGGGGACGGGAGCGGGGGGCTGGAAACCCTCCCATCCTTGTATTTTAGCTTTCTAAAAGGGGAACCAGAAGAAGGAGTCACACGGTGAGTGCTCATCCTCCTCAAAGGCTCACATTGCGGTGTCTAAATGTGTGTAGATGTAACCAAGATGAGAAAAAAGGAGAGATAGGTAGTATGATTGAGGAAAGGAACATGGATGTTTTGACTCTGAGTGAAACGAAGCTCAAGGGTAAAGGGGAAGAGTGGTTTGGGGATGTCTTGGGAGTAGAGTCAGGGGTTAGTGAGAGGACAAGAGCAAGGGAAGGAGTAGCACTACTCCTGAAACAGGAGTGGTGGGAGTATGTGATAGAGTGTAAGAAAGTAAACTCTAGTTTGATATGGGTAAAACTGAAACTGGATGGAGAGAGATGGGTGATTATTGGTGCAAATGCACCTGGGCATGAAAAGAAAGATAATGAGAGGTAAGTGTTTTGGAAGGAGTTGAGTGGGTGTGTTAGTAGTTCTGATGCATGAGACCGGGTTATAGTGATGGGTGATTTGAATGCTACAGTGAGTAATGTGGCAGTTGAGGGAATAATTGGTATACATGGGGTGTTCAGTGTTGTAAACAGAAATGGTGAAGAGCTTGTAGATTTATGTGCTGAAAAAGGACTGGTGATTGGGAATACCTGGTTTAAAAACAGAGATATACATAAGTATATGCATGTAAGGAGGAGAGATGGCCAGAGGGCATTATTGGATTGCGTGTTAATTGATAGGCATGCAAAAGAGAAACTTTTGGATGTTAATGTGCTGAGAGGTGCAACTGGAGGGATGTCTGATCATTATCTTGTGGAGGTGAGGGTGAAGATTTGTAGAGGTTTTCAGAAAAGAAGAGAGAATGTTGGGGTGAACAGAGTGGTGAGAGTAAGTGAGCTTGGGAAGGACACTTGTGTGAGGAAGTACCAGTAGAGACTGAGTACAGAATGGAAAAAGGTGAGAACAAAGGACGTAAGGGGGGTGGGGGAGGAATGGGATGTATTTAGGGAAGCAGTGATGGCTTGCGCAAAAGATGCTTGTGGCATGAGAAGCATGGGAGCTGGGCAGATTATAAAGGGTAGTGAGTGGTTGGATGGTGAAGTAAGATTATTAGTAAAAGAGAAGAAAGAGGCATGCGGACAATTTTCGCAGGGAAATAATGCAAATGAGTGGGAGATGTATAAAAGAAACAGGCAGGAGGTCAAGAGAAAGGTGCAAGAGGGGAAAAAGAGGGCAAATGAAAGTTTGGGTGAGAGAGTATCATTAAATTTTAGGGAGGATAAAAAGATGTTTTGGAAGGAGGTAAATAAAGTGCATAAGACAAGGGAACAAATGGGAACTTCAGTGAAGGGGGGTAATGTGGAGGTGATAACAAGTAATGGTGATGTGAGAAGATGGAGTGAGTATTTTGAAGGCTTTGGTCGAGGTGGTAAGCAAAGTGAGAAGGTTAGGGATAATGATTTAGTAAACAGAGAAGAGGTAGTAAAAGCTTTGCAGAAGATGAAAGCTGGCAAGGCAGCGGGTTTGGATGGTATTGCAGGGGAATTTATTAAAAAATAGGGTGACTGTATTGTTGACTGGTTGGTAAGGTTATCTAATATACGTATGATTCATGGTGAGGTGCCTGAGGATTGGCGGAATGCTTGCATAGTGCCATTGTACAAAGGCAAAGGGGACAAAGGTGAGTGCTCATATTACAGAGGTATAAGTTTCTTGAGTATTCCTGGGAAATTATATGGGAGGGTATTGATTGAGAGGGTGAAGACATGTACAAAGCATCAGACTGGGGAAGAGCAGTGGGGTTTCAGAAGTGGTAGAGGATGTGTGGATCAGGTGTTTGCTTTGAAGAATGTATGTGAGAAATACTTAGAAAAGCAAATGGATTTGTATGCAGCATTTATGGATCTAGAGAAGGCATATGATAGAGTTGACAGATATGCTCTGTGGAAGGTATTAAGAATATATGGTGTGGGAGGCAAGTTCTTAGAAGCAGTGAAATGTTTTTATCAAGGATGTAAGGCAAGTGTACGTGAAGGAAGAGAGGAAAGTGATTGGTTCTCAGTGAATGTAGGTTTGCGGCAGGGTTGTGTGATGTCTCCATGGTTGTTTAATTTGTTTATGGATGGGGTTGTTAGGGAGGTGAATGCAAGAGTTTTGGAAAGAGTGGCAAGTATGCAGTTTGTTGTGGATGGGAGAGCTTGAGAAGTGAGTCAGTTGTTGTTCGGTTATGATACAGCGCTGGTGGTTGATTCATGTGAGTAACTGCAGAAGCTAATGACTAAGTCTGGTAAAAAGTGTGAAAAAAGAAAGTTGAGAGTAAATGTGAATAAGAGATAGGTTATTAGGTACAGTAGGGATGAGGGTTAAGTCAAATGGGAGGTAGGCTTGAATGGAGAAAAACTGGAGGAAGTGAAGTGTTTTAGATATCTGGGAGTGGATTTGGCAGCAGATAGAACCATGGAAGTGGAAGTGAATCATATGGTGGGGGAGGGGGCAAAAATTCTGGGAGCCTTGATGAATGTGTGCAAGTTGAGAACATTATCTCGGCAAAAATAGTTATGTTTGAAGGAATAGTGGTTCCAACAATGTTGTATGGTTGTGAGGCGTGGGCTATGGATAGAGTTGTGCAGAGAAAGGTGCAAGAAGTGAAAAAGAGGGCAAATGAGAGTTGGGGTGAGAGTGTATCATTAAATTTTAGGGAGAATAAAAAGATGTTTTGGAAGGAGATAAATAAAGTGCGTAAGACAAAGGAACAAATAGGAACATCAGTGAAGGGGGCTAATGGGGAGGTGATAACAAGTAGTGGTGATGTGAGAAGGAGATGGAGAGAGTATTTTGAAGGTTTGTTGAATGTGTTTGATGATAGAGTGGCAGATATAGGGTGTTTTGGTCACCTCCCTAACAACCCCATCCATAAACAAATTAAACAACCATGGAGACATCACACACCCCTGCCGCAAACCAACATTCACTGAGAATCAATCACTTTCCTCTCTTCCTTCACGTACACCTGCCTTACATCCTTGATAAAAACGTTTCACTGCTTCTAAGAACTTGCCTCCCACACCATATATTCTTAATACCTTCCACAGAGCATCTCTATCAACTCTATCATATGCTCCTCCCCAATCTGATGCTCTGTACATGCCTTCACCCTCTCAATCAATACCCTTTCATATAATTTCCCAAGAATACTCAACAAACTTATACCTCTGTAATTTGATCACCCACTTTTATTCCCTTTGCCTTTGTATAATGGCACACCTCACCACGAGTCATACATACATTAAATAACCTTACCAACCAGTCAACAATACAGTCACCCCCTTTTTTAATAAATTCCATTGCAGTACCATCCAAACCCACTGCCTTGCCAGCTTTCATCTTCCGCAAAGCTTTTACTACCTCTTCTCTGCTTACCAAATCATTCTACCTAACCCTCTCACTTTGCACACCACCTCGACCAAAACACCCTATATCTGCCACTCTATCATCAAACACATTCAACAAACCTTCAAAATACTCACTCCATCTCCTTCTCACATCACCACTACTTGTTATCACCTCCCCATTAGCCCCCTTCACTGATGTTCCTATTTGTTCCTTTGTCTTACGCACTTTATTTACCTCCTTCCAGAACATCTTTTTATTCTCCCTAAAATTTAATGATACTCTCTCACCCCAACTTTCATTTGCCCTCTTTTTCACCTCTTGCACCTTTCTCTTGACCTCTTGCCTCTTTGTTTTATACATCTCCCACTCATTTGCATTATTTCTCTGCAAAAATTGTCCAAATGCCTCTCTCTTCTCTTTCACTAATAATCTTACTTCTTCATCCCACCACTCACTACCATTTCCAATCTGCCCACTTCCCACACTTCTCATGTCACAAGCATCTTTTGCGCAAGCCATTACTGCTTCCCTAAATATATCCCATTCCACCCCCTCTCCCCTTATGTCCTTTGTTCTCACCTTTTTCCTTTCTGTAACCAGTCTCTCCTGGTACTTCCTCACACAAGTCTCCTTCCCAAGCTCACTTCCTGTCACCACTCTGTTCACCCCAAGATCCTCTCTTCTTTTCTGAAAACCTCTACAAATCTTCACCTTTGCCTCCATAAGATAATAATCACACATCCCTCCAGTTGCACCTCTCAGCCCATTAACATCCAAAAGTCTCTCTCGCGCGCCTATCAATTAACACGTAATCCAATAACGCTCACTGGCCATCTCTCCTACTTAAATACATATACTTATGTATATCTCTGTTTTTAAACCAGGTATTCCCATTCACCAGTCCTTTTTCAGCACATAAATCTGCAAGCTCCTCACCATTTCCATTTACAACACTGAACATCCCATGTACACCAATTATTCCCTCAACTGCCACATTACTCACCTTTGTATTCAAATCACCCATCACTATAACCAGTCTCGTGCATCAAAACTACTAACACACTCACTCAGCTGCTCCCAAAACACTTGCCTCTCACGATCTTTTCCTTTCATACCCAGGTGCATATCCACCAATAATCACCCATCTCTCTCCATCAACTTTCAGTTTTATCCATATCAATCTAGAATTTACTTTCTTACCCTCTATCACATACTCCCACCACTCCTGTTTCAGGAGTACTGCTACTCCTTCCCTTGCTCTTTTCCTCTCACTAACCCCTGACTTTACTCCCAAGACATTCCGAAACCACTCTTCCCCTTTACCCTTGAGCTTCATTTCACTGAGAGCCCAAACATCCAGGTTCCTTTCCTCAAACATACTACCTATCTCTCCTTTTTTCTCATCTTGGTTACATCCACACACATTTAGACACCTCAATCTGAGCCTTCGAAGAGGATGAGCACTCCCCGCGTGACTCCTTCTTCTGTTTCCCCTTTTAGAAAGTTAAAATTCAAGGAGGGGAGGGTTTCTAGCCCCCCACTCCCATCCCCTTAGAGATATAGTATGTATATAAGTATGTAAGTAGGAGAGATGGCCAGAGGGCATTACTGGATTACATGTTGAGAGGCTTGTGAAACAGCCTTTTGGATGTTAATATGCTGAGAGGTGAAGCTGGAGGGATGTTTGATCAATTTCTTGTGTAGCCGAAGGTGAAGATTTGTAGAGGTCTTTAGAAATATGAGAGAATGTTGGGGACAAAAGAATGGTGAGAGTAAGTGAGCTTGGAAAGGAGACTCATCTGCAGAATTATTGGGAGAGATTGAGTGTAGAATGGCAAAAGGTGAGAGCAAATGACGTAAGGGGAGTGGGGGAGAAATGGGTTGTATTTAGGGAAGCAGTGATGGCTTGTGCAAAAGATGCATGTAGCATGAGAAAGGTGGGATGTGGGCAGATTAGAAAGGGTGGTGAGTGGTGGGATGAAGAAGTAAGATTGTTAGTGAAAGAGAAAAGAGAGGCACTTTGATGACATTTTGCAGGGAAGTAGAGCAAATGACTGGGAGATGTATAAAAGAAAGTGGCAAGAGGTCAAGAAAGGTGCAAGAGATGAAAAAGAGGGCATATGAGAGTTGGGGTGAGAGAGTATCACTAAATTTTAGGGAGAATAAATCAATAGAATCAATAGAATCCCGACGACCACTTTCCTCTTACTTGCGTGGGTTGATGGGCGTGACAAAATTGGTTGTGGAGACAACAGTGTAAACAACAGTGTAAACAGTGCAGTTAGAAACTCTTGGACTTTCCCATAATTGAGAACATTTCTTCATGTCAGGTTTTGTGGGCTGAGAAGGCAGCTTATATTCAAATTATTGTTGCAAAACTGTTTTGTGGGCTGAGAAGGCAGCTTATATTCAAATTATTGTTGCAAAACTATCTCAATAAATATCATCCAGATCTTTGTGATGAATGTTAAATATTGCAAGTGTAATGAGAGATTTTAACTATGTATAATGTTTCTTGTACGTTAACATATCACTGGGAAGATGTGCTGAAGATGAAGCAAGATAAAGTTCAGTAATTTCAAGAGAATCAGTCTGTCCTGGTTGTCTTAGTTTTTTGTGATGCTTAACATTTGGTGAAGTAAGGCATTTACATCATATGTTTTGATTTAATGAAAGTATTTTCCTTATTTTCAATAATTTAAGAATATTTTTCATGGTACACATAAATTGACGTATATGACTGTGTGTATATATATATGTGTATGTGTGTGTAGGTGTATGTATATGTGTGTGTAAGTTTTTTTTTATATTTATTTTGCTTTGTCGTTGTCTCCCGCATTTGTGAGGTAGCGCAAGGAAAGAGACGAAAGAAATGGCCCAACCCACCCCCATACACAATGTACACACACACACGCCCACACACGCAAATATACATACCTATACATCTCAATGTACACATATATATACACACACAGACACATACATATATACCCATGCACACAATTCACACTGTCTGCCCCTATTCATTCCCATCGCCACCTCGCCAAACATGGAATACCATCCCCCTCCCCCCTCCTGTGTGCGAGGTAGCACTAGGAAAAGACAACAAAGTCCCCAGTCGTTCACACTCAGTCTCCAGCTGTCACGCAATAATGCCCGAAACCAAAGCTCCCTTTCCACAACCAGGCCCCACACAACTTTCCATGGTTTGCTTCACATACCCTGATTCAATCCATTGACAGCACATCAACCCCGGTATACCACATCGATCCAATTCACTCTATTCCTTGCCCGCCTTTCACCCTCCTGCATGTTCAGGCCCCGATCACACAAAATCTATTTCACTCCATCTTTCCACCTCCAATTTGGTCTCCCACTTCTCCTCGTTCCCTCCATCTCCGACACATATATCCTCTTGGTCAATCTTTCCTCTCATTCTCTCCATGTGCCCAAACCATTTCAAAACACCCTCTTCTGCTCTCTCAACCAAGCTCTTTTTATTTCCACACATCTCTCTTGCCCTTACATTACTTACTCGATCAAACCACCTCACACCACACATTGTCCTCAAACATCTCATTTCCAGCACATCCACCCTCCTGCACACAACTCTATCCATAGCCCATGCCTCGCAACCATACAACATTGTTGGAACCACTATTCCTTCAAACATACCCATTTTTGCTTTCAGAGATAATGTTCTCGACTTCCACACATTCTTCAAGGCTCCCAGGATTTTCGCCCCCTCCCCCACCCTATGATTCTCTTCCACTTCCATGGTTCCATCCGCTGCCAGATCCACTCCCAGATATCTAAAACACTTTACTTCCTCCAGTTTTTCTCCATTCAAACTAACCTCCCAATTGACTTGACCCTCAACCCTACTGTACCTAATAACCTTGCTCTTATTCACATTTACTCTTAACTTTCTTCTTTCACACACTTTACCAAACTCAGTCATAAGCTTCTGCAGTTTCTCACATGCATCAGCCACCAGTGCTGTATCATCAGCGAACAACAACTGACTCACTTCCCAAGCTCTCTCATCCACAACAGACTTCATACTTGCCCCTCTTTCCAAAACTCTTGCATTCACCTCCCTAACAACACCATCCATAAACAAATTAAACAACCATGGAGACATCACACACCCCTGCCGCAAACCTACATTCACTGAGAACCAATCACTTTCCTCTCTTCCTACATGTACACATGACTTATATCCTCGATAAAAACTTTTCACTGCTTCTAACAACTTGCCTCCCACACCATATATTCTTAATACCTTCCACAGAGCATCTCTATCAACTCTATCATATGCCTTCTCCAGATCCATAAATACTACACACAAATCCATTTGCTTTTCTAAGTATTTCTCACATACATTCTTCAAAGCAAACACCTGATCCACACATCCTCTACCACTTCAGAAATCACACTGCTCTTCCCCAATCTGATGCTCTGAACATGCCTTCAGCCACTCAATCAATACCCTCCCATATAATTTACCAGGAATACTCAACAAACTTATAGCTCTGTTATTTGAGCACTCACTCTTATCCCCTTTCCCTTTGTACAATGGCACTATGCACGCATTCCGCCAATCCTAAGGCACCTTACCATGAGTCATACATACATTAAATAACCTTACCAACCAGTCAACAATACAGTCACCCCCTTTTTTAATAAATTCCACTGCAATACCATCCAAACCTGTGTGTATGTATAAGTATGTATATATATATATATATATATATATATATATATATATATATATATATATATATATATATTTTCTTTTCTTTTCTTTTAAACTATTCGCCATTTCCCGCGTTAGCAAGGTAGCGTTAAGAACAGAGGACTGGGCCTTTTTTGGAATATCCTCACCTGGCCCCCTCTGTTTCTTCTTTTGGAAAATTAAAAAAAAAAAAAAGAGGGGAGGATTTCCAGCCCCACACTCCCTCCCCTTTTACTTGCCTTCTACGACACGCAAGGAATACGTGGGAAGTATTCTTAATCACCTATCCTCAGGGATTATATATATATATATATATATATATATATTTTTTTTTTTTTTGCTGTCTCCCGCGTTTGCTAGGTAGCGCAAGGAAACAGACGAAAGAAATGGCCCAACCCACCCCCATACACATGTATATACATACGTCCCCACACGCAAATACACATACCTACGCAGCTTTCCATGGTTTACCCCAGACACTTCACATGCCTTGATTCAATCCACTGACAGCACGTCAACCCCGGTATACCACATCGCTCCAATTCACTCTATTCCTTGCCCTCCTTTCACCCTCCTGCATGTTCAGGCCCCGATCACACAAAATCTTTTTCACTCCATCTTTCCACCTCCAATTTGGTCTCCCACTTCTCCTCGTTCCCTCCACCTCTGACACATATATCCTCTTGGTCAATCTTTCATCACTCATTCTCTCCATGTGCCCAAACCATTTCAAAAAACCCTCTTCTGCTCTCTCAACCATGCTCTATTTATTTCCACACATCTCTCTTACCCTTACGTTACTTACTCGATCAAACCACCTCACACCACACATTGTCCTCAAACATCTCATTTCCAGCACATCCATCCTCCTGTGCACAACTCTATCCATAGCCCACGCCTCGCAACCATACAACATTGTTGGAACCACTATTCCTTCAAACATACCCATTTTTGCTTTCCGAGATAATGTTCTCGATTTCCACACATTCTTCAGGGCTCCCAGAATTTTCGCCCCCTCCCCCACCCTATGATCCACTTCCGCTTCCATGGTTCCATCCGTTGCCAGATCCACTCCCAGATATCTAAAACACTTTACTTCCTCCAGTTTTTCTCCATTCAAACCTACCTCCAAATTGACTTGACCCTCAACCCTACTGTACCTAATAACCTTGCTCTTATTCACATTTACTCTTAACTTTCTTCCTTCACACACTTTACCAAACTCAGTCACCAGCTTGTGCAGTTTCTCACATGAATCAGCCATCAGTGCTGTATCATCAGCGAA
This sequence comes from Panulirus ornatus, assembly GCF_036320965.1. Taxonomy (NCBI): domain Eukaryota; kingdom Metazoa; phylum Arthropoda; class Malacostraca; order Decapoda; family Palinuridae; genus Panulirus; species Panulirus ornatus. Next base: position 41,833,714 of record NC_092233.1, read on the forward strand.
CAACAACTGACTCACTTCCCAAGCTCTCTCATCCCCAACAGACTTCATACTTGCCCCTCTTTCCAAAACTCTTCCATTCACCTCCCTAACAACCCCATCCATAAACAAATTAAACAACCATGGAGACATCACACACCCCTGCCGCAAACCTACATTCACTGAGAACCAATCACTTTCCTCTCTTCCTACACGTACACATGCCTTACATCATCGATAAAAACTTTTCACTGCTTCTAACAACTTGCCTCCCACACCATATATTCTTAATACCTTCCACAAAGCATCTCTATCAACTCTATCATATGCCTTCTCCAGATCCATAAACGCTGGATGTGCCGGAAATGAGATGTTTGAGGACAATGTGTGGTGTGAGGTGGTTTGATCGAGTAAGTAACGTAAGGGTAAGAGAGATGTGTGGAAATAAAAAGAGCGTGGTTGAGAGAGCAGAAGAGGGTGTTTTCAAATGGTTTGGGCACATGGAGAGAATGAGTGAGGAAAGATTGACCAAGAGGATATATGTGTCGGAGGTGGAGGGAACGAGGAGAAGAGGGAGACCAAATTGGAGGTGGAAAGATGGAGTGAAAAAGATTTTGTGTGATCGGGGCCTGAACATGCAGGAGGGTGAAAGGAGGGCAAGGAATAGAGTAAATTGGAGCGATGTGGTATACCGGGGTTGACGTGCTGTCAGTGGACTGAATCAAGGCATGTGAAGCATCTGGGGTAAACCATGGAAAGCTGTGTAGGTATGTATATTTGCGTGTGTGGACGTATGTATATAAATGTGTATGGGGGTGGGTTGGGCCATTTCTTTCGTCTGTTTCCTTGCGCTACCTCGCAAACGTGGGAGACAGCGACAAAGCAAAAAAAAAAAAAAAAAAAAAATATATATATATATATATATATATATATATATATATATATATATATATATATATATATATATATATATATATATATATTTTTATCTTATCCCCTTTGCCTTTGTACAATGGCACTATGCACGCATTCCGCCAATCCTCAGGCACCTCACCATGAGTCATACATACATTAAATAACCTTACCAACCAGTCAACAATACAGTCACCCCCTTTTTTAATAAATTCCACTGCAATACCATCCAAACCTGCTGCCTTGCCGGCTTTCATCTTCCGCAAAGCTTTCACTACCTCTTCTCTGTTTACCAAATCATTTTCCCTAACCCTCTCACTTTGCACACCACCTCGACCAAAACACCCTATATCTGCCACTCTATCATCAAACACATTCAACAAACCTTCAAAATACTCACTCCATCTCCTTCTCACATCACCACTACTTGTTATCACCTCCCCATTTGCGCCCTTCACTGAAGTTCCCATTTGCTCCCTTGTCTTACGCACTTTATTTACCTCCTTCCAAAACATCTTTTTATTCTCCCTAAAATTTAATGATACTCTCTCACCCCAACTCTCATTTGCCCTTTTTTTCACCTCTTGCACCTTTCTCTTGACCTCCTGTCTCTTTCTTTTATACATCTCCCACTCAATTGCATTTTTTCCCTGCAAAAATCGTCCAAATGCCTCTCTCTTCTCTTTCACTAATACTCTTACTTCTTCATCCCACCACTCACTACCCTTTCTAATCAACCCACCTCCCACTCTTCTCATGCCACAAGCATCTTTTGCACAATCCATCACTGATTCCCTAAATACATCCCATTCCTCCCCCACTCCCCTTACTTCCATTGTTCTCACCTTTTTCCATTCTGTACTCAGTCTCTCCTGGTACTTCCTCACACAGGTCTCCTTCCCAAGCTCACTTACTCTCACCACCCTCTTCACCCCAACATTCACTCTTCTTTTCTGAAAACCCATACAAATCTTCACCTTAGCCTCTACAAGATAATGATCAGACATCCCTCCAGTTGCACCTCTCAGCACATTAACATCCAAAAGTCTCTCTTTCGCACGCCTGTCAATTAACACGTAATCCAATAATGCTCTCTGGCCATCTCTCCTACTTACATAAGTATATATATATATATATATATATATATATATATATATATATATATATATATATATATATATATATACATATATATATATATATTATCCCTGGGGATAGGGGTGAAAGAATACTTCCCACGCATTCTTCGCGTGTCGTAGAAGGCGACTAGAGGGGACGGGAGCAGGGGGCCAGATATCCTCCCCTCCTTGTATTTTCTAACATTCTAAAATGGGAAACAGAAGAAAGAGTCATGCGGGGAGTGCTCATCCTCCTCGAAGGCTCAGAGTGGGGTGTCTAAATGTGTGTGGATGTAACCAAGATGTGAAAAAAGGAGAGATAGGTAGTATGTTTGAGGAAAGGAACCTGGATGTTTTGGCTGTGAGTGAAACGAAGCTCAAGGGTAAAGGGGAAGAGTGGTTTGGGAATGTCTTGGGAGTAAAGTCAGGGGTGAGTGAGAGGACAAGAGCACGGGAAGGAGTACCAGTACCCCTGAAACAGGAGTTGTGGGAGTATGTGATAGAATGTAAGAAAGTAAATTCTCAATTAATATGGGTAAAACTGAAAGCTGATGGAGAGAGATGGATGATTATTGGTGCATATGCACCTGGGCATGAGAAGAAAGGTCATGAGAGGCAAGTGTTTTGGGAGCAGCTGAATGAGTGTGTTAGTGGTTTTGATGCACGAGACCGGGTTATAATGATGGGTGATTTGAATGCAAAGGTGACTAATGTGGCAGTTGAGGGAATAATTGGTATACATAGGGTGTTCAGTGTTGTAAATGGAAATGGTGAAGAGCTTGTAGATTTATGTGCTGAAAAAGGACTGGTGATTGGGAATACCTGGTTTAAAAAGCGAGTAATACATAAGTATACGTATGTAAATAGGAGAGATGGCCAGAGAGCGTTATTGGATTACGTGTTAATTGACAGGCACACGAAAGAGAGACTTTTGGATGTTAATGTGCTGAGAGGTGCAACTGGAGGGATGTCTGATCATTATCTTGTGGAGGCTAAGGTGAAGATTTGTATGGGTTTTCAGAAAAGAAGAGTGAATGTTGGGGTGAAGAGGGTGGTGAGAGTAAGTGAGCTTGGGAAGGAGACTTGTGTGAGGAAGTACCAGGAGAGACTAAGAACAGAATGGAAAAAGGTGAGAACAATGAAAGTAAGGGGAGTGGGGGAGGAATGGGATGTATTTAGGGAATCAGTGATGGATTGCGCAAAAGATGCTTGTGGCATGAGAAGAGTGGGAGGTGGGTTGATTAGAAAGGGTAGTGAGTGGTGGGATGAAGAAGTAAGATTATTAGTGAAAGAGAAGAGATAGGCATTTGGATGATTTTTGCAGGGAAAAAATGCAATTGAGTGGGAGATTTATAAAAGAAAGAGACAGGAGGTCAAGAGAAAGATGCAAGAGGTGAAAAAGAGGACAAATGAGAGTTGGGGTGAGAGAGTATCATTAAATTTTAGGGAGAATAAAAAGATGTTCTGGAAGGAGGTAAATAAAGTGTGTAAGACAAGGGAGCAAATGGTAACTTCAGTGAAGGGCACAAATGGGGAGGTGATAACAAGTAGTGGTGATGTGAGAAGGAGATGGAGTGAGTATTTTGAAGGTTTGTTGAATGTGTTTGATGATAGAGTGGCAGATATAGGGTGTTTTGGTCGAGGTGGTGTGCAAAGTGAGAGGGTTAGGGAAAATGATTTGGTAAACAGAGAAGAGGTAGTAAACGCTTTGCGGAAGATGAAAGCCGGCAAGGCAGCAGGTTTGGATGGTATTGCAGTGGAATTTATTAAAAAAGGGGGTGACTGTATTATTGACTGGTTGGTAAGGTTATTTAATGTATGTATGACTCATGGTGAGGTGCCTGAGGATTGGCGGAATGCGTGCATAGTGCCATTGTACAAAGGCAAAGGGGATAAGAGTGAGTGCTCAAATCACAGAGGTACAAGTTTGTTGAGTATTCCTGGTAAATTATATGGGAGGGTATTGATTGAGAGGGTGAAGGCATGTACAGAGCATCAGATTGGGGTAGAGCAGTGTGGTTTCAGAAGTGGTAGAGGATGTGTGGATCAGGTGTTTGCTTTGAAGAATGTATGCGAGAAATACTTAGAAAAGCAAATGGATTTGTATGTAGCATTTATGGATCTGGAGAAGGCATATAATAGAGCTGATAGAGATGCTCTGTGGAAGTACTAAGAATATACGGTGTGGGAGGCAACTTGTTAGAGGCAGTGAAAAGTTTTTATCGAGGAGGTAAGGCATGTGTACGTGTAGGAAGAGAGAAAAGGGATTGGTTCTCAGCGAGTGTAGGTTTGCGGCAGGGGTGTGTGATGTCTCCATGGTTGTTTAATTTGTTTATGGATGGGGTTGTTAGGGAGGTGAATGCAAGAGTTTTGGAAAGAGGGGCAAGTATGCAGTCTGTTGGGGATGAGAGAGCTTGGGAAGTGAGTCAGTTGTTGTTTGCTGATGATACAGCGCTGGTGGCTGATTCATGTGAGAAACTGCAGAAGCTGGTGACTGAGTTTGGTAAAGTGTGTGAAAGAAGAAAGTTAAGAGTAAATATGAATAAGAGCAAGGTTATTAGGTACAGTAGGGTTGAGGGCCAAGTCAATTGGGAGGTAAGTTTTAATGGAGAAAAACTGGAGGAAGTGAAGTGTTTTAGATATCAGGGAGTGGATCTGGCAGCGGATGGAACCATGGAAGCGGAAGTGAATCATAGGGTGGGGGAGGGGGCGAAAATTCTGGGAGCCTTGAAGAATGTGTGGAAGTCGAGAACATTATCTCTGAAAGCAAAAATCGCTATGTTTGAAGGAAGAGTGGTTCCAACAATGTTGTATGGTTGCGAGGTGTGGGCTATGGATAGAGTTGTGCGCAGGAGGGTGAATGTGTTGGAAATGAGATGTTTGAGGACAATATGTGGTGTGAGGTGGTTTGATCATGTAAGTAATGTAAGGGTAAGGGAGATGTGTGGAAATAAAAAGAGCGTGGTTGAGAGAGCAGAAGAGGGTGTTTTGAAATGGTTTGGGTACATGGAGAGAATGAGTGAGGAAAGATTGACCAAGAGGATATATGTGTCGGAGGTGGAGGGCACGAGGAGAAGTGGGAGACCAAATTGGAGGTGGAAAGATGGAGTGAAAAAGATTTTGAGTGATCGGGGCCTGAACATGCAGGAGGGTGAAAGGCGGGCAAGGAATAGAGTGAATTGGATCGATGTATACCGGGGTCGACATGCAGTCAATGGATTGAATCAGGGCATGTGAAGTGTCTGGGGTAAACCATGGAAAGTTCTGTGGGGCCTGGATGTGGAAAGGGAGCTGTGGTTTTGGGCATTATTACATGACAGCTAGAGACTGAGTATGAACGAATGGGGCCTTTGTTGTCTTTTCCTAGCGCTACCTCGCACACATGAGGGAGGAGGGGGATGTTATTCCATGTGTGGCGGGGTGGCAATGGGAATAAATAAAGGCAGACAGTATGAATTATGTACATGTGTATATATGTATATGTCTGTGTGTGTATATATATGTGTAGATTGAGATGTATAGGTATGTATATTTGCGTGTGTGGACGTGTATGTATATACATGTGTATGGGGGTGGGTTGGGCCACTTCTTTCGTCTGTTTTCTTGCGCTACCTCGCAAACGCGGGAGACAGCGACAGAGCAAAATAAAATAAAATAAATAAAATATGTTTTGGAAGGAGGTAAATAAAGTGCGTACGACAAGAGAACAAATGGGAACATCAGCTAAGGGGGCAAATAGGAAGAAAAAAAAAAAGTACTGATGACGTGAGAAGGAGATGGAGTGAGTATATTGAAGGTTTGTTGAATGTGTTTGATGATAGAATGGCAGATATAGGGTGTTTTGGTCAGGGTGGTGTGCGAAGTGAGAGGATCAGGGAGAATGGTTCGGTACATAGAGAAGAGGTAGTGAAAGCTTTGTGGAGGATGAAAGCCGGCAAGGTGGCGGGCTTGAATGATATTGCTGTGGAATTTATTAAAAAAGGGGGTGACTCTGCTGTTGATTGGTGGGTAAGGATATTCATTGTATGTATAGATCTTGGTGAAGTGCCTGAGGATTGGCAAAATGCATGCTTAGTGCCATTGTACAAAGGCAAAGGGCTAAAGGTGAGTGTTCAAATTACAGAGGCATAAGTTTGTTGAGTATTCTTGTGAAATTATATGGGAGGGTATTGATTGAGAGGGTAAAGGCATGTACAGAGCATCAGATTGGGGAAGAGCAGTGTGGTTTCAGAAGTGGTAGAGGATGTGTGGAACAGTTGTATGCTTTGAAGAATGTACGTGACAAATACTTAGAAAACCAGATGGATACACATAACTATACATTTCAATGTATACATATACATATATACACATAATTCCTGGTAAATTATATGGGAGGGTATTGATTGAGAGGGTGAAGGCATGTACAGAGCATCAGATTGGGGAAGAGCAGTGCGGTTTCAGAAGTGGTAGAGGATGTGTGGATCAGGTGTTTGCTTTGAAGAATGTATGTGAGAAATACTTAGAAAAGCAAATGGATTTGTATGTTGCATTTATGGATCTGGAGAAGGCATATGATAGAGTTGATAGAGATGCTCTGTGGAAGGTATTAAGAATATATGGTGTGGGAGGCAAGTTGTTAGAAGCAGTGAAAAGTTTTTATCGAGGATGTAAGGCATGTGTACGTGTAGGAAGAGAGGAAAGTGATTGGTTCTCAGTGAATGTAGGTTTGCGGCAGGGGTGTGTGATGTCTCCATGGTTGTTTAATTTGTTTATGGATGGGGTTGTAAGGGAGGTAAATGCAAGAGTCCTGGAAAGAGGGGCAAGTATGAAGTCTGTTGGGGATGAGAGAGCTTGGGAAGTGAGTCAGTTGTTGTTCGCTGATGATACAGCGCTGGTGGCTGATTCATGTGAGAAACTGCAGAAGCTGGTGACTGAGTTTGGTAAAGTGTGTGGAAGAAGAAAGTTGAGAGTAAATGTGAATAAGAGCAAGGTTATTAGGTACAGTAGGGGTGAGGGTCAAGTCAATTGGGAGGTGAGTTTGAATGGAGAAAAACTGGAGGAAGTGAAGTGTTTTAGATATCTGGGAGTGGATCTGTCAGCGGATGGAACCATGGAAGCGGAAGTGGATCATAGGGTGGGGGAGGGGGCGAAAATTTTGGGAGCCTTGAAAAATGTGTGGAAGTCGAGAACATTATCTCGGAAAGCAAAAATGGGTATGTTTGAGGGAATAGTGGTTCCAACAATGTTGTATGGTTGCGAGGCGTGGGCTATGGATAGAGATGTGCGCAGGAGGATGGATGTGCTGGAAATGAGATGTTTGAGGACAATGTGTGGTGTGAGGTGGTTTGATCGAGTAAGTAACGTAAGGGTAAGAGAGATGTGTGGAAATAAAAAGAGCGTGGTTGAGAGAGCAGAAGAGGGTGTTTTGAAATGGTTTGGGCACATGGAGAGAATGAGTGAGGAGAGATTGACCAAGAGGATATATGTGTCGGAGGTGGAGGGAACGAGGAGAAGAGGGAGACCAAATTGGAGGTGGAAAGATGGAGTGAAAAAGATTTTGTGTGATCGGGGCCTGAACATGCAGGAGGGTGAAAGGAGGGCAAGAAATAGAGTGAATTGGAGTCATGTGGTATACAGGGGTTGACGTGCTGTCAGTGGATTGAAGCAAGGCATGTGAAGCGTCTGGGGTAAACCATGGAAAGCTGTGTAGGTATGTATATTTGCGTGTGTGGACGTGTGTATGTACATGTGTATGGGGGGGGGGGGGTGGCCATTTCTTTCGTCTGTTTCCTTGCGCTACCTCGCAAACGCGGGAGACAGCGACAAAGTATAAAAAAAAAAAATATACACATGTACATGATTCATACTTGCTGCCTTTATTCATTCCCGTTGCCACCCCGCCACACATGAAATGACAACCCCCTCCCCCGCGCATGTGTGTGAGGTAGCGATAGGAAAAGACAACAAAGGCCAAATTCATGTGAACTCAGTCTCTAGCTGTCATGTATAATGCACCAAAACCATAGATCCCTTTCCACATCCAGTTCCCACAAAACTTTCCATGGTTTACCCCAGACACTTCACATGCCCTGGTTCAATCCATTGACAGCATGTCCACCCCAGTATACCACATCGTTCCATTTCACTCTATTCCTTCCACGCCTTTCACCCTCCTGCATGTTCAGGACCCAATCGCTCAGAATCTCTTTCACCCCATCTTTCCATCTCCAATTTGGTCTCCCACTTCTCCTCGTTCCCTCCACTTCTGACACATATATCCTCTTTGTCAATCTTTCCTCACTCATTCTCTCCATGTGACCAAACCATTTGAAAACACCTTCTTCTGCTCTCTCAACCACACTCTTTTTATTACCTCACATCTCTTTTACCCTTTTACATACTCAATCAAATCACCTCACACCACATATTGTCCTCAAACATCTCATTTCCAGCACATCCACCCTCCTGTGCACAACTCTATCTATAGCCCACACCTCGCAACCATATAACATTGTTGGAACCACTATTCCTTCAAACATACCCATTTTTGCATTCCGATATAATGGTCTCACCTTCCACACATTTTTTAATGCTCCCAGAACTTTCGCCCCCTCCCCCACCCTATGATCCACTTCCGCTTCCATGGTTCCATCTGCTGCCAGACCCACTACCAGATATCTAAAACACTTCACTTCCTTCACTTTTTCTCTATTCAAACTTACCTTCCAATTGACTTGTCCCTCAACCCTACTATACCTAATAACCTTTCTCTTATTCACATTTACTCTCAGCTTTCTTCTTTCACACACTTTACCAAACTCAGTCACCAGCTTCTGTAGTTTCTCACCCGAATCAGCCATCAGCGCTGTATCATCAACGAATAACAACTGATTTGCTTCCCAAGCCTCTCATCCACAGCAGACTGCATACTTACCCCTCTTTCCAAAACTCTTGCATTCACCTCCCTAACAATACCATCCATAAACAAATTAAACAACCATGGAGACATCACACATCCCTGCCGCAACCCAACATTCACTGAGAACCAATCACTTTCCTCTCTTCCTGCTCATACACATGCCTTACATCCTCGATAAAAACTTTTCACTGCTTCTAACAACTTGCCTCCCACACAATATATTCTTAATACCTTCCACAGAGCATCTCTATCAACTCTATCATATGCCTTTTCCAGATCCATAAATGCTACATACACATCCATTTGCTTTTCTAAGTATTTCTCACATGCATTTTTCAAAGCAAACACCTGATCCACACATCCTCTACCACTTCTGAAACCACACTGCTCTTCCCTAGTCTCATGCTCTGTACATGCTTTCATCCTCTCAATCAATACCCTCCCGTATAATTTCCCAGGAATACTAAACCACCTCTGTAATTTGAGCACTCACCTTTATCCCCTTTGCCTTTGTACAATGGAACTATGCATGCATTCTGCCAATCCTCAGGCACCTCACCATGAGTCATACGTTAGATATCCTTACCAACGAATCAACAACACAGTCACCCCCTTTATTTTAATAAATTAAACTGCAATACCATCCTAACCCACTGCCTTGCCAGCTTTCATCTTTCGCAAAGCTTTTACTACCTCTTCTCTGTTTACCAAATCAATCTCCCGAACCATCTCACTTTGCACACCACCTCGACCAAAACACCCTATATCTTCCACTCTATCATCTACCACATTCAACAAACCTTCAAAATACTCACTCCATCTCCTTCTCACATCACCACTATTTGTTATTACCTCCCCATGTGCCCCCTTCACTGATGTTCCCATTTGTTCTCTTGCTTTGACCAGTGTTTCTAATGGTTAAGCACCAGCAACCTGCCTCAGTATGCCTCAGGCTATCTCGAAGGAAAGATATAATTTCTTTACTCTTCCAGGATGCCACTTCATTTGGGGAATTTTGTTTCCAGGACTGTATTTCCTCTACCAGCACTTCAAGATTGTTGGCTCTTGCCTTTCTACAGAGAAGAAAGTTTAAATTCTCACCTGGAAGCAAGGAAATGTAGGTACACATGAGATTTCTAGGCAAACGAGGCTCTCAGAACTCACAATCAGGTGGTTGCTTCCTGCAACACCCCATCAGTGGAGATCAACACCCTATGGACCCAAACAAGGACCTAGAGTACTTCAGGAACTTTGCCAATTCCATTCCCTGACATTTGCAAAGGAGAGATGACAAAGTAATAAAATGTAAGAGTGACATCGCCAGTGAAAATGTATAGGGAGGCAAAGTTTATTGCAGAAACTGAATGAAGTAATCAAGGTAAACCATAGAAGAGTCTGCAGGGATTAGTTGTAGAAGGCAGATTCTAGTTTTAGTACATCATACACAAGACACAAGGAAAGAATAATCATATTCAGACCAATGCTTATTTGTTCCTGATCCCACCATGCTAAGCAGGAAAAGCAATTGAGCATAAAACTAACGGACATAGAAATGCATAACTTACCATCTTAAGTTTAAAAATACAACACAAATCTTGTATATTTCATACAGACCTGACTTTTCTCTTCTTCCTCATTAAACGCAGGAAGAAGATCATCTCGTCCATGGTATTTATAACAGTTTACAACAATCTGGCGAAGTGCAGTTGTCCAAGAAACCTGTAGAATTAATTCACTCTCATCAGATCTCTCCTGGCTCACATTAGAGTTTGCAAGAGTGGGATCAAAAAGATTAGAAAACTGAAAAGAGGAATGTCTTGGTGACACTCTAGAATGCACAAGAATGTTGAGTAGTAGTGGCAACAATATTATTGTACATGCTACCTTCAGTGATAACAAACTAGTTATATTCATCCCTTACAATATAGAAAACACAAACACAGCTACCAACAGGATATAGTTTGACCTGACAATATGAGTGCTCAACCAACAAGACTATTAAAAGGGTACACATGCTCTCAGCTTCATAGAGAAAATCAAATTATCCATAAGGTTTCCACAAATGAGAGAAAAAGTACCTGCCTAACTACAAGTAACTAAATCAAGATTTTATGCGGCTGAAATTACACAGGGTACTCGCTGCATATGCCATTTGTTTGTTGATGTTGTTATTCTCTGCTGCCATATCCGATCCATTGTAATTGTATTATATTCATCTGGTACCAATTCTACCCACTTATCTTCTTATAAACACTTTTTGTTTTCTCTCCTGGTAGGTATAATGAATTCCAGCAAAATAATAATTGCACAAATTTTTTCATATATTGCAAGAATTTTGAAATTTAACTGACCAGAAGCTCCTTACCAGAAAATGACTGAACTACAATATTTCAGACTTGTGGCAGGTGAGAATTAGAATACAATTTGGGAATACATAACACCTCAATGAAGAGAAAAATATAATGAAACACCTAAATTTGTAGAGGTTTATGGAAAAAAAGAGAGAATCCTGGGGTGAAGAGAGTGGTGAGATTAAGTGAGCTTGGGAAGCAGATTTGTGTGAGGAAGTACCACGAGAGACTGAGTACAGAATGGATAAAGGTGATAACAAAGGACATAAGGAGAGTAGAGGGAGGAACGGGATGTATTTGGGGAAGCAGTGATAGCTTGCGCAAACGATCCTTATGGCATGAGAACCGTGGGAAGGTGGGCAGATTAGAAAGGGTAGTGAGTGGTGGGATGATGAAGTAAAATTATTAGTGAAAGAGAAGAGAGAGGCATTTAGAGGACTTATGCAGGGAAATAAAGCAAATGAGAAGGAGATGTATAAAAGAAAGAGGCAAGAGGTCAAGAGAAAGGTGCAAGAGGCAAAAAAGAAGGCAAATGAGGGTTAGGATGAGAGAGTATAATTAAACTTTAGGTTTGGATGGTATTGCAGTGGAATTTATTAAAAAAGGGGGGTGACTGTATTGTTGACTAGTTGGTAAGGTTATTTAATGTATCTATGATTCATGGTGAGGTGCCTGAGGACTGGCGGAATGCATGCATAGTGCCATTGTACAAAGGCAAAGGGGATAAGGATAGGAGTGAGTGCTCCAATTTCAGAGGTATAAGTTTGTTGAGTATTCCTGGTAAATTATATGGGAGGGTATTGATTGAGAGGGTGAAGGCATGTACAGAGCATTAGATTGGGGAAGAGCAGTGTGGTTTCAGAAGTGGTAGAGGATGTGTGGATCAGGTGTTTGCTTTGAAGAATGTATGTGAGAAATACTTAGAAAAGCAAATGGATTTGTATGTAGCACTTATGGGTCTGGAGAAGGCATACAATAGAGTTGATAGAGATGCTCTGTGGAAGGTACTAAGAATATATGGTGTGGGAGGCAAGTTGTGAGAAGCAGTGAAAAGATTTTATCAAGGATGTAAGGCATGTGTATGTGTAGGAAGAGAGGAAAGTGATTGGTTCTCAGTAAATGTAGGTTTGTAGCAGGGGTGTGTGATGTCTCCATGGTTGTTTAATTTGTTTATGGATGGGGTTGTTAGGGAGGTGAATGCAAGAGTTTTGGAAAGAGGGGCAAGTATGAAGTCTGTTGGGGATGAGAGAGCTTGGGAAGTGAGTCAGTTGTTGTTCGCTGATGATACAGCATTGGTGGCTGATTCATGCGAGAAACTGTAGAAGCTGGTGACTGAGTTTGGTAAAGTGTGTGAAAGAAGAGAGTTAAGAGTAAATGTGAATAAGAGCAAGGTTATTAGGTACAGTAGGGTTGAGGGTCAAGTCAATTGGGAGGTAAGTTTGAATGGAGAAAAACTGGAGGAAGTGAAGTGTTTTAGATATCTGGGAGTGGATCTGGCGGCAGATAGAACCATGGAAGCGGAAGGGAATCAAAGGGTGGGGGAGGGGGCGAAAATCCTGGGAGCCTTGAAGAATGTGTGGAAGTCGAGAACATTATCTCCGAAAGCAAAAATGGCTATGTTTGAAGGAATAGTGGTTCCAACAATGTTGTATGGTTGTGAGGAGTGGGCTATGGATAGAGTTGTGCACAGGAGGGTGGATGTGCTGGAAATGAGATGTTTGAGGACAATATGTGGTGTGAGGTGGTTTGATCGAGTAAGTAATGTAAGGGTAAGAGATTATTATCTTTTTATTATACTTTGTCGCTGTCTCCCACATTTGCGAGGTAGCGCAAGGAAACAGACGAAAGAAATGGCCCAACCCCCCCCCATACACATGTATATACATACGTCCACACACGCAAATATACATACCTACACAGCTTTCCATGGTTTACCCCAGACGCTTCACATGCCCTGCTTCAATCCACTGACAGCACGTCAACCCTGGTATACCACATCGCTCCAATTCACTCTATTCCTTGCCCTCCTTTCACCCTCCTGCATGTTCAGGCCCCGATCACACAAAATCTTTTTCACTCCATCTTTCCACCTTCAATTTGGTCTCCCTCTTCTCCTTGTTCCCTCCACCTCCGACACATATATCCTCTTGGTCAATCTTTCCTCACTCATCCTCTCCATGTGCCCAAACCACTTCAAAACACCCTCTTCTGCTCTCTCAACCACGCTCTTTTTATTTCCACACATCTCTCTTACCCTTACGTTACTCACTCGATCAAACCACCTCACACCACACATTGTCCTCAAACATCTCATTTCCAGCACATCCATCCTCCTGCGCACAACTCTATCCATAGCCCACGCCTCGCAACCATACAACATTGTTGGAACCACTATTCCTTCAAACATACCCATTTTTGCTTTCCGAGATAATGTTCTCGACTTCCACACATTCTTCAAGGCCCCCAGGATTTTCGCGCCATCCCCCACCCTATGATCCACTTCCGCTTCCATGGTTCCATCCGCTGCCAGATCCACTCCCAGATATCTAAAACACTTCACTTCCTCCAGTTTTTCTCCATTCAAACTCACCTCCCAATTGACTTGACCCTCAACCCTACTGTACCTAATAACCTTGCTCTTATTCACATTTACTCTTAACTTTCTTCTTCCACACACTTTTCCAAACTCAGTCACCAGCTTCTGCAGTTTCTCACATGAATCAGCCACCAGCGCTGTATCATCAGCGAACAACAACTGACTCACTTCCCAAGCTCTCTCATCCCCAACAGACTTCATACTTGCCCCTCTTTCCAAATCTCTCGCATTTACCTCCCTAACAACCCCATCCATAAACAAATTAAACAACCATGGAGACATCACACACCCCTGCCGCAAACCTACATTCACTGAGAACCAATCACTTTCCTCTCTTCCTACACGTACACATGCCTTACATCCTCGATAAAAACTTTTCACTGCTTCTAACAAGGGTAAGAGATATGTGTGGAAATAAAAAGACCCTGGTTGAGAGAGCAGAGGAGAGTGTTTTGAAATGGTTTGGGCACATGGAGAGAATGAGTGAGGAAAGATTGACCAAGAGGATATATGTGTCGGAGGTGGAGGGAACGAGGTGAAGTGGGAGACCAAATTAGAGGTGGAAAGATGGAGTAAAAAAGAATTTGAGTGATCGGGGCCTGAACATGCAGGAGGGTGAAAGGCAGGCAAGGAATAGAGTGAATTCGATCAATGTGGTATACAGGGGTCGACATGCTGTCAATGGATTGAATCGAGGCAAGTGAAGCATCTGGGGTAAACCATGAAAAGTTCTGCAGAGCCTGGATGTGGAGGGGGAGCTGTGGTTTCGGGCATTCTTACGTGGCAGCTGGGGACTGAGTATGAACGAATGGGGGCCTTTGTTGTCTTTTCCTAGCGCTACCTCGCACACATGAGGGGGGAGGGGGATGTTATTCCACATGTGGCAGGGTGGTGATGGGAATAAATAAAGGCTGACAGCATGAATTATGTACATGTGTATATATGTATATGTATGTTTGTGCATATATGTATGTGTACATTGAGATGTATAGGTATGTATATTTGCGTGTGTGGACGTATATGTATATACATGTGTATGGGGGTGGGTTGGGCCATTTCTTTCGTCTGTTTCCTTGCGCTACCTCGCAAACACGGGAGACAGCGACAAAGCAAATAAATATAAAATAAAAGGATGTTTTGGAAGAAGGTAAATAAAGAGCGTAAGACAAGAGAAAAAATAGGAACATCATTGAAGGAGGCTAATGGGGAGGTGATAACAAGTAGTGGTGATGTGAGAAGAGATGGAGTGAGTATCTTGAAGGTTTCTTAAATATGTTTGATGACAGAGTGGCAGATATAGGGTGTTTTGGTCGAGGTGGTGTGTAAAGTGAGAGGGTTAGGGAGAATAATTTGGTAAACAGAGAAAAGGTAGTAGAAGCTTTGCAGAATATAAAATCCAGCAAGGCTGCCGATTTGGATGGTATTGTAGTGAAATTTATTAAAAAAGGGAGTGACTCTATTGTTCATTGGTTGGTAAGGTTATTCAATGTATGTATGACTCACGGTGAGGTGCCTCAGGAAAATTGGAATACTTGCAAAGTGCCATTGTACAAAGGCAAAGGGAATAAGAATGAATGCTCAAATTACACAGGTATAAGTGTGTTGAGTATTCCTGAGAAATCATATGGTAGAGTATTGATTGAAAGGGTGAAGGCATGTACAGAGCACCATATTGCGGAGGAGAAGTGTGGTTTCAGAAGTGGTAGACAATGAGTGGATCAGGTTGCTTGCTTTGAGAAATGTATGTGAAAAATACTTACAAAAGCAAATGGATTTGTATGTAGCATTTATGGATCTGGAGAAGGAATATGATAGAGTTGATAGAGATGCTCTGTGGGAGGTACTAAGAATATATGGTGTGGGAGGCAAGTTGTTAGAAGCAGTGAAAAGTTTTTATCGAGGATGTAAGGCATGTGTACGTGTAGGAAGAGGAGAAAGTGATTGGTTCTCAGTGAATGTTGGTTTGCGGCAGGGGTGCATAATGTCTCCATGGCTGTTTATTTGTTTATGGATGGGGTTGTTAGGGAGGTGAAAGCAAGAGTTTTGGAAAGAGGGGAAAGTATGTAGTCTGTTGTGGATGAGAGAGCTTGAGAAGTGAGTCAGTTGTTGTTCGCTGATGATGCAACACTGGTGGCTGATTCGGGTGAGAAACTGCAGAAACTGGTGACAGAGTTTGGTAAAGTGTGTGAAACAAGAAAGCTGAGAGTAAATGTGAATAGGAACAAGGTTCTTAAGTACAATAGGGTTGAGGAACAAGTCAATTTGGTGTTAAGTTTGAATGGAGAAAAACTGGAGGAAGTGAAGTGTTTTAGATATCTGGGAGTGGATTTGGCAGCGGATGGAACCATGTAAGCAGAAGTTTACCAAAGGGTGGAGGAGGGGGTGAAAGTTCTGGGAGCATTGAAAAATGTGTGGAAGTTGAGAACGTTATCTTCGAAAGCAAAAATGGGTATGTTTGAAGGAATAGAGGTTCCAACAATGTTATATGGTTGTCAGGCATGGGCTATAGATAGAGCTGTGCACAGGAGGGTGGATGTGCGGGAAATGAGATGTTTGAGGACAATATGTGGTGTGAGGTGGTTTGATCAAGTAAGTAATGTAAGGGTAAGAAAGATATGTGGTAATAGAAATAGTGTGGTTGAGAGAGCAGAACAGGATGTTTTGAAATGGTTTGGTCACATGGAGAGAATGAGTGAAAAAAGATTGACAAAGAGGATATGTGTCAGAGGTGGAGGGAATGAGAGGTGGGAGACCAAATTGGAGGTGGAAAGATGGAGAGAAAAAGATTTTGAGTGATCGGGGCCTGAACATGCAGGAGGGTGAAAGGTGTGCAAGGAATAGAGTGAATTGGAACAATGTGGTATACCGGGGTCGACCTGCTGTCAATGGATTGAACAAGGGCATGTGAAGCATCTGGGTTAAACCATGGAAAGTTGTGTAGGGCCTGGATGTGTAAAGGGAGCTGTGGTTTCGGTGCATTATTACATGACAGCTAGAGACTGAGTGTGAACGAATGGGGCCTTTCTTGTCATTTCCTAGCACTACCTCGCACACATGAGGGGGGAGGGGGATGGTATTTCCATGTGTGGCGAGGTGGCGATTGGAATGAATAAAGGCAGACAGTGTGATTTGGGTGCATGGGTATATATGCATGTGACTGTTTGTGTATATATATGTGTACATTGAGATGTATAGATATGTATATTTGCGTGTGTGGACGTGTATTATATACATGTGTATGGGGGTGGGTTGGGCCATTTCTTTCGTGTTTCCTTGCGCTACCTCACAAACTCGGGAGACAGCGACAAAGCAAAATAGATAATGAAATATAAATATATATATATGTTTCCTTGCGCTACCTCGCAAACGCGGGAGACAGCGACAAAGTATAAAAAAAAAAAAAAATATATATATATATATATATATATATATATATATATATGATAGAGTTGATAGAGATGCTCTGTGGAAGGTATTAAGAATATATGGTGTGGGAGGCAAGTTGTTAGAAGCAGTGAAAAGTTTTTATCGAGGATGTAAGGCATGTGTACGTGTAGGAAGAGAGGAAAGTGATTGGTTCTCAGTGAATGTAGGTTTGCGGCAGGGGTGTGTGATGTCTCCATGGTTGTTTAATTTGTTTATGGATGGGGTTGTAAAGGAGGTAAATGCAAGAGTCCTGGAAAGAGGGGCAAGTATGAAGTCTGTTGGGGATGAGAGAGCTTGGGAAGTGAGTCAATTGTTGTTCGCTGATGATACAGCGCTGGTGGCTGATTCATGTGAGAAACTGCAGAAGCTGGTGACTGAGTTTGGTAAAGTGTGTGGAAGAAGAAAGTTGAGAGTAAATGTGAATAAGAGCAAGGTTATTAGGTACAGTAGGGGTGAGGGTCAAGTCAATTGGGAGGTGAGTTTGAATGGAGAAAAACTGGAGGAAGTGAAGTGTTTTAGATATCTGGGAGTGGATCTGTCAGCGGATGGAACCATGGAAGCGGAAGTGGATCATAGGGTGGGGGAGGGGGCGAAAATTTTGGGAGCCTTGAAAAATGTGTGGAAGTCGAGAACATTATCTCGGAAAGTAAAAATGGGTATGTTTGAGGGAATAGTGGTTCCAACAATGCTGTATGGTTGCGAGGCGTGGGCTATGGATAGAGATGTGCGCAGGAGGATGGATGTGCTGGAAATGAGATGTTTGAGGACAATGTGTGGTGTGAGGTGGTTTGATCGAGTAAGTAACGTAAGGGTAAGAGAGATGTGTGGAAATAAAAAGAGCGTGGTCGAGAGAGCAGAAGAGGGTGTTTTGAAATGGTTTGGGCACATGGAGAGAATGAGTGAGGAGAGATTGACCAAGAGGATATATGTGTCGGAGGTGGAGGGAACGAGGAGAAGAGGGAGACCAAATTGGAGGTGGAAAGATGGAGTGAAAAAGATTTTGTGTGATCGGGGCCTGAACATGCAGGAGGGTGAAAGGAGGGCAAGAAATAGAGTGAATTGGAGTCATGTGGTATACAGGGGTTGACGTGCTGTCAGTGGATTGAAGCAAGGCATGTGAAGCGTCTGGGGTAAACCATGGAAAGCTGTGTAGGTATGTATATTTGCGTGTCTGGACGTGTGTATGTACATGTGTATGGGGGGGGGGGGTTGGGCCATTTCTTTCGTCTGTTTCCTTGCGCTACCTCGCAAACGCGGGAGACAGCGACAAAGTATAAAAAAAAAAAAAAAAAAAAAATATATATATATATATATATATATATATATATATATATATATACACGTGTTAATTTTATCCCTGGGGATAGGGGAGAAAAAATCCTTCCCACGTATTCCCTGCGTGTCGTAGAAGGCGACTAAAAGGGAAGGGAGCGGGGATCTGGAAATCCTCCCCTCTCGATTTTTCTTTAATTTTCCAAAAGGAGTGACAGAGAGGGGGGCCAGGTGAGGATATTCCCTGAATGGTCCAGTCCTCTGTTCTTAACGCAACCTCGCTTATGCGGGAGATGGCGAAAAGTATGAAAAAAAAATTATATAATAATGATAATAAAAAAATATGGATGGTATTGCAGTGGAATTTATTAAAAAAAGGGGTGACTGTATTGTCGTCTGGTTGGGAAGGTTATTCAATGTATGTATGACTCATGGTGAGGTGACTGAGGATTGGCGGAATGCGTGCATAGTGCCATTGTACAAAGGCAAAGGGGATAAGAGTGAGTGCTCCAATTTCAGAGGTATAAGTTTGTTGAGTATTCCTGGTAAATTATATGGGAGGGTATTGATTGAGAGGGTGAAGGCATGTACAGAGCATCAGATTGGGGAAGAGCAGTGTGGTTTCAGAAGTGGTAGAGGATGTGTGGATCAGGTGTTTGCTTTGAAGAATGTATGTGAGAAATACTTAGAAAAGCAAATGGATTTGTATGTAGCATTTATGGATCTGGAGAAGGCATATGATAGAGTTGATAGAGATGCTCTGTGGAAGGTATTAAGAATATATGGTGTGGGAGGAAAGTTGTTAGAAGCTCCCTTTCCACATCCAGGCCCCACAAAACTTTCCATGGTTTACCCCAGACGCTTCACATGCCATGCTTCAATCCACTGACAGCACATCAACCCAGTATACCACATCGATCCAATTCACTCTATTCCTTGCCCGCCTTTCACCCTCCTGCATGTTCAGGTCCCGATCAATCAAAATCTTTTTCACTCCATCTTTCCACCTCCAATTTAGTCTCCCACTTCTCCTCGTTCCCTCCACCTCCGACACATATATCCTCTTGGTCAATCTTTCCTCACTCATTCTCTCCATGTGCCCAAACCATTTCAAAACACCCTCTTCTGCTCTCTCAACCACACTCTTTTTATTTCCACACATCTCTCTTACCCTTAAATTACTTACTCGATCAAACCACCTCACACCACATATTGTCCTCAAACATCTCATCTCCAGCACATCAGCCCTCCTGCGCACAACTCTATCCATAGCCCATGCCTGGCAACCATACAATATTGTTGGAAAAACTATTCCTTCAAACATAACCATTTTTGCTTTCCGAGAAAATGTTCTCGACTTCCACACATGCTTCAAGGCTCCCAGGATTTTCACCCCCTCCTCCACCCTATGATTCACTTCCGCTTCCATGGTTCCATCCGCTGCCAGATCCACTCCCAGATATCTAAAACACTTTATTTCCTCCAGTTTTTCTCCATTCAAACTTACCTCCCAATTGACTTGACCCTCAACCCTACTGTACCTAATGCCCTTGCTCTTATTCACATTTACTCTTAACTTTCTTCTTTCACAAACTTTATCAAACTCAGTCACCAGCTTCTGCAGTTTCTCACATGAATCATCAGCCACCAACGCTCCCAGATATCTAAAACACTTCACTTCCTCCAGTTTTTCTCCATTCAAACTCACCTCCCAATTGACTTGACTCTCAACCCTACTGTACCTAATAACCTTGCTCTTATTCACATTTACTCTTAACTTTCTTCTTTCACACACTTTACCAAACTCAGTCACCAGCTTCTGCAGTTTCTCACATGAATCAACCACCAGCACTGTATCATCAGCGAACAACAACTGACTCACTTCCCAAGCTCTCTCATCCACAACAGACTTCATACTTGCCCCTCTTTCCAAAACTCTTGCATTCACCTCCCTAACAACCCCATCCATAAACAAATTAAACAACCATGGAGACATCACACACCCCTGCCGCAAACCTACATTCACTGAGAACCAATCACTTTCCTCTCTTCCTACACGTACACATGACTTACATCCTCGATAAAAACTTTTCAATGCTTCTAACAACTTGCCTCCCACACCAATATACTTAATACCTTCCACAGAGCATCTCTATCAACTCTGTCATATGCCTACTTCAGATCCATAAATCCTACATACAAATCCATTTGCTTTTCTAAGTATTTCTCACATACATTCTTCAAAGCAAACACCTGATCGACATATCCTCTAACACTTCTGAAACCACACTGCTCTTCCCCAATCTGATGCTCTGTACATGCCTTCACCCTCTCAATCAATACCCTCCCATATAATTTACCAGGAATACTCAACAAACATATACCTCTGTAATTTGAGCACTCACTCTTATCCCCTTTGCCTTTGTACAATGGCACTATCCACACATTCCGCCAATCCTCAGGCACCTCACCATGAGTCATACATACATTAAATAACCTTACCAATCAGTCAACAATACAGTCACCCCCTTTATTAATAGATTCCACTGCAATACCATCCAAACCTGCTGCCTTGCCGGCTTTCATCTTCCGCAAAGCTTTTACTACCTCTTCTCTTTTTACCAAATCATTTTCCCTAACCCTATCACTTTCCACACCACCTCGACCAAAACACCCTATATCTGCCACTCTATCATCAAACACATTAAACAAACCTTCAAAATACTCACCCCATCTCCTTCTCACATCACCACTACTTGTTATCACCTCCCCATTAGCGCCCTTCACTGAAATTCCCATTTGCTCCCTTGTCTAACGCACTTTATTTACCTCCTTCCAGAACATCTTTTTATTCTCCCTAAAATTTAATGATACTCTTTCACTCCAATTCTCATTTGCCCTCTTTTTCACCTCTTGCACCTTTCTCTTGACCTCCTGTCTCTTTCTTTTATAAATCTCCCACTCAATTGCATTTTTTCCCTGCAAAAATCGTCCAAATGCCTCTCTCTTCTCTTTCACTAATAATCTTACTTCTTCATCCCACCACTCACTACCATTTCTAATCAACTCACCTCCCACGCTTCTCAAGCCACAAGCATCTTTTGCGCAATCCATCACTGATTCCCTAAATACATCCCATTCCTCCCCCACTCCCCTTACTTCCATTTTTCTCACCTTTTTCCATTCTATACTCAGTCTCTCTTGGTACTTCCTCACACAAGTCTCCTTCCCAAGCTCACTTACTCTCACCACCCTCTTCACCCCAACATTCTCTCTTCTTTTCTGAAAACCCATACAAATTTTCACCTTAGCCTCCACAAGATAATGATCAGACATCCCTCCAGTTGCACCTCTCAGCACATTAACATCCAAAAGTCTCTCTTTCACGCGCCTGTCAATTAACACGTAATCCAATAACCCTCTCTGGCAATCTCTCCTACTTACATAGGTATACTTATATATATCTTATGTATATATATATATACATATTTCTTTCCTTCTTCCTTTGTCGCTGTCTCCCGCGTTTCCGAAGTAGCGTAAGGAAACAGACGAAAGAAATGACCCAACCCACCCCCATACACATGTACATACATACGTCCACACACGCAAATATACATACCTACACAGCTTTTCATGGTTTACCCCAGACGCTTCACATGCCCTGATTCAACCCACTGACAGCACGTCAACCCCGGTATACCACATCGATCCAATTCACTCTATTCCTTGCCCTCCTTTCACCCTCCTGCATGTTCAGGCCCCGATCACACAAAATCTTTTTCACTCCATCTTTCCACCTCCAATTTGGTCTCCCACTTCTCCTCGTTCCCTCCACCTCCAACACATATATCCTCTTGGTCATTCTTTCCTCACTCATTCTCTCCATGTGCCCAAACCATTTCAAAACACCCTCTTCTGCTCTCTCAACCACGCTCTTTTTATTTCCACACATCTCTCTTACCCTTACGTTACTTACTCGATCAAACCACCTCACACCACACACTGTCCTCAAACAATCACACAAAATCTATTTCACTCCATCTTTCCACCTCCAATTTGGTCTCCCACTTCTCCTCGTTCCCTCCACCTCCGACACATATATCCTCTTGGTCAATCTTTCCTCACTCATTCTCTCCATGTGCCCAAACCATTTCAAAACACCCTCTTCTGCTCTCTCAAACACGCTCTTTTTATTTCCACATATCTCTCTTACCCTTACGTTACTTACTCGATCAAACCACCTCATACCACACACTGTCCTCAAACATCTCATTTCCAGCACATCCATCCTCCTGCGCACAACTCTATTCATAGCCCACGCCCCACAACCACACAACATTGTTGGAACCACTATTCCTTCAAACATACCCATTTTTCCTTTCCGAGATAATGTTCTCGACTTCCACACATTCTTCAAGGCTCCCAGAATTTTTTTTTTTTTTTTTTAATTTTTTTTTTCTTTTTTTTTTTTTCCAAAAGAAGGAACAGAGAAGGGGGTCAGGTGAGGATATTCCCTCTAAGGCCCAGTTCTCTGTTCTTAACGCTACCTTGCTAACGTGGGAAATGGCAAATAGTATGAAAAAAAGGGAGAAGTATAAAAGAAAGAGACAGGAGGTCAAGAGAAAGGTGCAAGAGGTGAAAAAAAGGGCAAATGAGAGTTGGGGTGAGAGACTATCAGTAAATTTCAGGGAGAATAAAAAGATGTTCTGGAAGGAGGTAAATAGGGTGCGTAAGACAAGGGAGCAAATGGGAACTTCAGTGAAGGGCGTAAATGGGGAGGTGATAACAAGTAGCGGTGATGTGAGAAGGAGATGGAATGAGTATTTTGAAGGTTTGTTGAATGTGTCTGATGACAGAGTGGCAGATATAGGGTGTTTGGGTCGAGGTGGTGTGCAAAGTGAGAGGGTTAGGGAAAATGATTTGGTAAACAGAGAAGAGGTAGTAAAAGCTTTGCAGAAGATGAAAGCCGGCAAGGCAGCAGGTTTGGATGGTATTGCAGTGGAATTTATTAAAAAAGGGGGTGACTGTATTGTTGACTGGTTGGTAAGGTTATTTAATGTATGTATGACTCATGGTGAGGTGCCTGAGGATTGGCAGAATGCGTGCATAGTGCCATTGTACAAAGGCAAAGGGGATAAGAGTGAGTGCTCAAATTACAGAGGTATAAGTTTGTTGAGTATTCCTGGTAAATTATATGGGAGGGTATTGATTGAGAGGGTGAAGGCATGTACAGAGCATCAGATTGGGGAAGAGCAGTGCGGTTTCAGAAGTGGTAGAGGATGTGTGGATCAGGTGTTTGCTTTGAAGAATGTATGTGAGAAATACTTAGAAAAGCAAATGGATTTGTATGTAGGATTTATGGATCTGAAGTAGGCATATGACAGAGTTGATAGAGATGCTCTGTGGAAGGTATTAAGAATATATGGTGTGGGAGGCAAGTTGTTAGAAGCAGTGAAAAGTTTTTATCGAGGATGTAAGGCATGTGTACGTGTAGGAAGAGAGGAAAGTGATTGGTTCTCAGTGAATGTAGGTTTGCGGCAGGGGTGTGTGATGTCTCCATGGTTGTTTAATTTGTTTATGGATGGGGTTGTTAGGGAGGTAAATGCAAGAGTCCTGGAAAGAGGGGCAAGTATGAAGTCTGTTGGGGATGAGAGAGCTTGGGAAGTGAGTCAGTTGTTGTTCGCTGATGATACAGCGCTGGTGGCTGATTCATGTGAGAAACTGCAGAAGCTGGTGACTGAGTTTGGTAAAGTGTGTGGAAGAAGAAAGTTAAGAGTAAATGTGAATAAGAGCAAGGTTATTAGGTACAGTAGGGGTGAGGGTCAAGTCAAGTGGGAGGTGAGTTTGAATGGAGAAAAACTGGAGGAAGTGAAGTGTTTTAGATATCTGGGAGTGGATCTGTCAGCGGATGGAACCATGGAAGCGGAAGTGGATCATAGGGTGGGGGAGGGGGCGAAAATTTTGGGAGCCTTGAAAAATGTGTGGAAGTCGAGAACATTATCTCGGAAAGCAAAAATGGGTATGTTTGAAGGAATAGTGGTTCCAACAATGTTGTATGGTTGCGAGGCATGGGCTATGGATAGAGATGTGCGCAGGAGGATGGATGTGCTGGAAATGAGATGTTTGAGGAAAATGTGTGGTGTGAGGTGGTTTGATCGAGTAAGTAACGTAAGGGTAGGAGAGATGTGTGGAAATAAAAAGAACGTGGTTGAGAGAGCAGAAGAGGGTGTTTTGAAATGGTTTGGGCACATGGAGAGAATGAGTGAGGAAAGATTGACCAAGAGGATATATGTGTCGGAGGTGGAGGGAACGAGGAGAAGAGGGAGACCAAATTGGAGGTGGAAAGATGGAGTGAAAAAGATTTTGTGTGATCGGGGCCTGAACATGCAGGAGGGTGAAAGGAGGGCAAGGAATAGAGTGAATTGGAGCGATGTGGTATACAGGGGTTGACGTGCTGTCAGTGGATTGAATCAAGGCATGTGAAGCGTCTGGGGTAAACCATGGAAAGCTGTGTAGGTATGTATATTTGCGTGTGTGGACGTGTGTATGTACATGTGTATGGGGGGGGGGGGGGGTTGGGCCATTTCTTTCATCTGTTTCCTTGCGCTACCTCGCAAACGCGGGAGACAGCGACAAAGTATTAAAAAAAAAAAAAAAAAAAAAAATCTCTCTTACCCTTACGTTACTTACTCGATCAAACCACCTCACACCACACACTGTCCTCAAACAATCACACAAAATCTATTTCACTCCATCTTTCCACCTCCAATTTGGTCTCCCACTTCTCCTCGTTCCCTCCACCTCCGACACACATATCCTCTTGGTCAATCTTTCCTCACTCATTCTCTCCATGTGCCCAAACCATTTCAAAACACCCTCTTCTGCTCTCTCAACCACGCTCTTTTTATTTCCACATATCTCTCTTACCCTTACGTTACTTACTCGATCAAACCACCTCATACCACACACTGTCCTCAAACATCTCATTTCCAGCACATCCATCTTCCTGCGCACAACTCTATCCATAGCCCACGCCCCACAACCACACAACATTGTTGGAACCACTATTCCTTCAAACATACCCATTTTTCCTTTCCGAGATAATGTTCTCGACTTCCACACATTCTTCAAGGCTCCCAGAATTTTTTTTTTTTTTTTTTTTTTTTTTTTTTTTTTTTTTTTTTTTTCCAAAAGAAGGAACAGAGAAGGGGGTCAGGTGAGGATATTCCCTCTAAGGCCCAGTTCTCTGTTCTTAACGCTACCTTGCTAACGCGGGAAATGGCAAATAGTATGAAAAAAAATATATATATATATTTATATATATATATATATTTATATATATATATATATATATATATATTTTTTTTTTTTTTTTTTTTTTATACTTTGTCGCTGTCTCCCGCGTTTGCGAGGTAGCGCGAGGAAACAGACGAAAGAAATGGCCCAACCCCCATACACACGTACATACACACGTCCACACACGCAAATATACATACCTACACAGCTTTCCATGGTTTACCCCAGACGCTTCACATGCCTTGATTCAATCCACTGACAGCACGTCAACCCCTGTATACCACATCGCTCCAATTCACTCTATTCCTTGCCCTCCTTTCACCCTCCTGCATGTTCAGGCCCCGATCACACAAAATCTTTTTCACTCCATCTTTCCACCTCCAATTTGGTCTCCCTCTTCTCCTCGTTCCCTCCACCTCCGACACATATATCCTCTTGGTCAATCTTTCCTCACTCATTCTCTCCATGTGCCCAAACCATTTCAAAACACCCTCTTCTGCTCTCTCAACCACGCTCTTTTTATTTCCACACATCTCTCTTACCCTTACGTTACTTACTCGATCAAACCACCTCACACCACACATTGTCCTCAAACATCTCATTTCCAGCACATCCATCCTCCTGCGCACAACTCTATCCATAGCCCACGCCTCGCAACCATACAACATTGTTGGAACCACTATTCCTTCAAACATACCCATTTTTGCTTTCCGAGATAATGTTCTCGACTTCCACACATTTTTCAAGGCTCCCAAAATTTTCGCCCCCTCCCCCTCCCCCTCCCACGTTTGCGAGGGAGCGCAAGGAAAGAGACGAAAGAAATGGCCCACCCCACCCCCATACACATGCCTTGATATATATATATATATATATATATATATTCTTTCTTTCTTTTAAACTATTCGCCATTTCCCGCATTAGCGAGGTAGCGTTAAGAACAGAGGACTGGGCCTTTGAGGGAATACCCTCACCTGGCCCAATTCTCTGTTCCTTCTTTTGGAAAAAAAAAAAAAAAAAAACGAGAGGGGAGGATTTCCAGCCCCCCGCTCCCTCCCCTTTTAGTCGCCTTCTACGACACGCAGGGAATACGTGGGAAGTATTCTTATTCCCCTATCCCTGGGATAATATATATATATATATATATATATATATATATATATATATATATATATATATATATATATATATATATATATATATATATATATATATATATATATATTATCCCTGGGCATAGGGGAGAAAGAATACTTCCCACGTATTCCCTGCGTGTCGTAGAAGACGACTAAAAGGGAAGGGAGCGGGGGGCTGGAAATCCTCCCCTCTCAATTTTTTTAATTTTCCAAAAGAAGGAACAGAGAAGGGGGCCAGGTGAGGATATTCCCTCAATGGCCCAGCTCTCTGTTCTTAACGCTACCTCGCTAACGCGGGAAATGGGGAATAGTTTGAAAAAAAAAAAAAAAAATATATATATATTTATATCTTTCTTTCTTTCAAACTATTCGCCATTTTCTGCATTAGCAAGGCAACGTTAAGAAGAGAGGACTGTGCCTTTGAGGGAATATCCTCACCTGGCCCTCTTCTCTATTCCTTCTTTTGGGAAAAAAAAAAAAAAAAGAGGGGAGGATTTCCAGCCCCCCGTTCCCTTCCCTTTTAGTCGCCTTCTACGACACGCAGGGAATACGTGGGAAGTATTCTTTCTCCCCTACCCCAGGGATAATATATATATATATCTTTCTTTCTTTCAAACTATTCGCCATTTCCCGCATTAGCGAGGTAGCATTAAGAACAGAGGACTGGGCCTTTGAGGGAATACCCTCACCTGGCCGAATTCTCTGTTCCTTCTTTTGGAAAAAAAAAAAAAAAAAAAAAAAAAAAAAAACATACAAAAGAAATAGCCCAACCCACCCCCACACACATGTATATACATTCGTCCACACAAGCAAATATACATACCTACACAGCTTTCCATGGTTTACCCCAGACGCTTCACATGCCCTGATTCAATCCACACACAGCACGTCAAAGCCGGCATAACACATCGATCCAATTCACTCTATTCCTTGCTCTCCTTTCATCCTCCTGCATGTTCAGGCCCCGATCACACAAAATCTTTTTCACTCCATCTTTCCACCTCCAATTTGGTCTCCCACTTCTCCTCGTTCCCTCCACCTCCGACACATATATCCTCTTGGTCAATCTTTCTTCACTCATTCCCTCCTTGTGTCCAAACCATTTCAACCCACCCTCTTCTGCTCTCTCAACCACGCTCTTTTTATTTCCACACATCTCTCTTACCCTTATGTTACTTACTCGATCAAACCACCTCACACCACAAATTGTCCTCAAACATCTCATTTCCAGCACATCCATCCTCCTGCGCACAACTCTATCCGGAGCCCAAGCCTCGCAACCATACAACATTGTTGGAACCACTATTCCTTCAAACATACCCATTTTTGCTTTCCGAGATAATGTTCTCGACTTCCACACATTCTTCAAGGCTCCCAGAATTTTCGCCCCCTACCCCACCCTATGATCCACTTCCGCTTCCATGGTTCCATCCGCTGCCAGATCCACTCCTAGATATCTAGAACACTTTACTTTCTTCAGTTTTTCTCCATTCAAACTTACCTCCCAATTGACTTGACCCTCAACCCTACTGTACCTAATAACCTTGCTCTTATTCACATTTACTCTTAACTTTCTTCTTTCACACACTTTACCAAACTAAATCACCAGCTTCTGCAGTTTCTCACACGAATCATCCACCAGCGCTGTATCATCAGCGAACAACAACTGACTCACTTCCCAAGCTCTCTCATCCCCAACAGACTTCATACTTGCCCCTCTTTCCAAAACTCTTGCATTCACCTCCCTAACAACCCCATAAATAAACAAATTAAAAACCATGGAGACATCACACACCCCTGCCGCAAACCTACATTCACTGAGAACCATTCACTTCCCTCTCTTCCTACACGTACACATGCCTTACATTCTCGATAAAAACTTTTCACTACTTCTAACAACTTGCCTCCCACACCATATGTTCTTAATACCTTCCACAGAGCATCTCTATCAACTCTATCATATGCCTTCTCCAGATCCATAAATGCTACATACAAATCTATTTCCTTTTCTAAGTATTTCTCACATACATTCTTCAAAGCAAACACCTGATCCACACATCCTCCACCACTTCTGAAACCACACTGCTCTTCCCCAATCTGATGCTCTGTACATGCCTTCACCCTCTCAATCAATACCCTCCCATATAATTTACCAGGAATACTCAACAAACTTATACCTCTGTAATATATATATATATATATATATATATACATATATATATATATATATATATATATATATATATATATATATATATGGGAGGGTATTGATTGAGAGGGTGAAGGCATGTACAGAGCATCAGATTGGGGAAGAGCAGTGTGGTTTCAGAAGTGGTAGAGGATGTGTGGATCAGGTGTTTGCTTTGAAGAATGTATGTGAGAAATACTTAGAAAAGCAAATGGATTTGTATGTAGCATTTATGGATCTGGAGAAGGCATATGATAGAGTTGATAGAGATGCTCTGTGGAAGGTATTAAGAATATATGGTGTAGGAGGAAAGTTGTTAGAAGCAGTGAAAAGTTTTTATCGAGGATGTAAGGCATGTGTACGTGTAGGAAGAGAGGAAAGTGATTGGTTCTCAGTGAATGTAGGTTTGCGGCAGGGGTGTGTGATGTCTCCATGCTTGTTTAATTTGTTTATGGATGGGGTTGTTAGGGAGGTAAATGCAAGAGTTTTGGAAAGAGGGGCAAGTATGAAGTCTGTTGGGGATGAGAGAGCTTGGGAAGTGAGTCAGTTGTTGTTCGTTGATGATACAGCGCTGGTGGCTGATTCATGTGAGAAACTGCAGAAGCTGGTGACTGAGTTTGGTAAAGTGTGTGGAAGAAGAAAGTTAAGAGTAAATGTGAATAAGAGCAAGGTTATTAGGTACAGTAGGGTTGAGGGTCAAGTCAATTGGGAGGTGAGTTTGAATGGAGAAAAACTGGAGGAAGTGAAGTGTTTTAGATATCTGGGAGTGGATCTGGCAGCGGATGGAAACATGGAAGCGGAAGTGGATCATAGGGTGGGGGAGGGGGCGAAAATTCTGGGGGCCTTGAAGAATGTGTCGAAGTCGAGAACATTATCTCGGAAAGCAAAAATGGGTATGTTTGAAGGAATAGTGGTTACAACAATGTTATATGGTTGCGAGGCGTGGGCTATGGATAGAGTTGTGCGTAGGAGGATGGATGTGCTGGAAATGAGATGTTTGAGGACAATGTGTGGTGTGAGGTGGTTTGATCGAGTGAGTAACGTAAGGGTAAGAGAGATGTGTGGAAATAAAAAGAGCGTGGTTGAGAGATCAGAAGAGGGTGTTTTGAATTGGTTTGGGCACATGTAGAGAATGAGTGAGGAAAGATTGACCAAGAGGATATATGTGTCGGAGGTGGAGGGAACGAGGAGAAGAGGGAGACCAAATTGGAGGTGGAAAGATGGAGTGAAAAATATTTTGTGTGATCGGGGCCTGAACATGCAGGAGGGTGAAAGGAGGGCAAGGAATAGAGTGAATTGGAGCGATGTGGTATACCGGGGTTGACGTGCTGTCAGTGGATTGAATCAAGGCATGTGAAGTGTCTGGGGTAAACCATGGAAAGCTGTGTAGGTATGTATATTTGCGTGTGTGGACGTATGTATATACATGTGTATGGGGGGGGGGTTGGGCCATTTCTTTCGTCTGTTTCCTTGCGCTACCTTGCAAACACGTCCACACACGCAAATATACATACCTACACAGCTTTCCATGGTTTACCCCAGACGCTTCACATGCCTTGATTCAATCCACTGACAGCACGTCAACCCCTGTATACCACATCGCTCCAATTCACTCTATTCCTTGCCCTCCTTTCACCCTCCTGCATGTTCAGGCCCCGATCACACAAAATCTTTTTCACTCCATCTTTCCACCTCCAATTTGGTCTCCCTCTTCTCCTTGTTCCCTCCACCTCCGACACATATATCCTCTTGGTCAATCTTTCCTCACTCATCCTCTCCATGTGCCCAAACCACTTCAAAACACCCTCTTCTAATCTCTCAACCACGCTCTTTTTATTTCCACACATCTCTCTTACCCTTACGTTACTCACTCGATCAAACCACCTCACACCACACATTGTCCCCAAACATCTCATTTCCAGCACATCCATCCTCCTGCGCATATATATATATATATATATATGTGGCAGTTGAGGGAATAATTGGTATACATGGGGTGTTCAGTGTTGTAAATGGAAATGGTGAAGAGCTTGTAGATTTATGTGCTGAAAAAGGACTGATGATTGGCGAGATATACATAAGTATAATTATGTAAGTAGGAGAGATAGCCAGAGAGCGTTATTGGATTACGTGTTAATTGACAGGTGCATGAAAGAGAGACTTTTGGATGTTAATGTGCTGAGAGGTGCAACTGGAGGGATGTCTGATCATTATCTTGTGGAGGTTAAGGTGAAGATTTGTATGGGTTTTCAGAAAAGAAGAGTGAATGTTGGGGTGAAGAGGGTGGTGAGAGTAAGTGAGCTTGGGAAGGAGACTTGTGTGAGGAAGTACCAGGAGAGACTGAGTACAGAATGGAAAAAGGTGAGAAAAATGGAAGTAAGGGGAGTGGGGGAGGAATGGGATGTATTTAGGGAATCAGTGATGGATTGCGCAAACGATGCTTGTGGCATGAGAAGAGTGGGAGGTGGGTTGATTAGAAAGGGTAGTGAGTGGTGGGATGAAGAAGTAAGAGTATTAGTGAAAGAGAAGAGAGAGGCATTTGGATGATTTTTGCAGGGAAAAAATGCAATTGAATGGGAGATGTATAAAAGAAAGAGACAGGAGGTCAAGAGAAAGGTGCAAGAGGTGAAAAAAAGGGCAAATGAGAGTTGGGGTGAGAGAGTATCATTAAATTTTAGGGAGAATAAAAAGATGTTCTGGAAGGAGGTAAATAAAGTGCATAAGACAAGGGAGCAAATGGGAACTTCAGTGAAGGGCGCAAATGGGGAGGTGATAACAAGTAGTGGTGATGTGAGAAGGAGATGGAGTGAGTATTTTGAAGGTTTGTTGAATGTGTTTGATGATAGAGTGGCAGATATAGGGTGTTTTGGTCGAGGTGGTGTGCAAAGTGAGAGGGTTAGGGAAAATGATTTGGTAAACAGAGAAGAGGTAGTAAAAGCTTTGCGGAAGATGAAAGCCGGCAAGGCAGCAGGTTTGGATGGTATTGCAGTGGAATTTATTAAAAAAGAGGGCGACTGTATTGTTGACTGGTTGGTAAGGTTATTTAATGTATGTATGACTCATGGTGAGGTGCCTGAGGATTGGCAGAATGCGTGCATAGTGCCATTGTACAAAGGCAAAGGGGATAAGAGTGAGTGTTCAAATTACAGAGGTATAAGTTTGTTGAGTATTCCTGGTAAATTATATGGGAGGGTATTGATTGAGAGGGTGAAAGCATGTACAGAGCATCAGGTTGGGGAAGAGCAGTGTGGTTTCAGAAGTGGTAGAGGATGTGTGGATCAGGTGTTTGCTTTGAAGAATGTATGTGAGAAATACTTAGAAAAGCAAATGGATTTGTATGTAGCATTTATGGATCTGGAGAAGGCATATGATAGAGTTGATAGAGATGCTCTGTGGAAGGTATTAAGAATATATGGTGTGGGAGGCAAGTTATTAGAAGCAGTGAAAAGTTTTTATCGAGGATGTAAGGCATGTGTACGTGTAGGAAGAGAGGAAAGTGACTGGTTCTAAGTGAATGTAGGTTTGCAGCAGGGGTGTGTGATGTCTCCATGGTTGTTTAATTTGTTTATGGATGGGGTTGTTAGGGAGGTAAATGCAAGAGTTTTGGAAAGAGGGGCAAGTATGAAGTCTGTTGGGGATGAGAGAGCTTGGGAAGTGAGTCAGTTGTTGTTCGCTGATGATACAGCGCTGGTGGCTGATTCATGTGAGAAACTGCAGAAGCTGGTGACTGAGTTTGGTAAAGTGTGTGGAAGAAGAAAGTTAAGAGTAAATGTGAATAAGAGCAAGGTTATTAGGTACAGTAGGGTTGAGGGTCAAGTCAATTGGGAGGTGAGTTTGAATGGAGAAAAACTAGAGGAAGTGAAGTGTTTTAGATATCTGGGAGTGGATATGGCAGCGGATGGAACCATGGAAGCGGAAGTGGATCATAGGGTGGGGGAGGGGGCGAAAATTCTGGGAGCCTTGAAGAATGTTTGGAAGTCGAGAACATTATCTCGGAAAGCAAAAATGGGTATGTTTGAAGGAATAGTGGTTCCAACAATGTTGTATGGTTGCGAGGCGTGGGCTATGGATAGAGTTGTGCGCATGAGGATGGATGTACTGGAAATGAGATGTTTGAGGGCAATGTGTGGTGTGAGGTGGTTTGATCGAGTAAGTAACGTAAGGGTAACAGAGATGTGTGGAAATAAAAAGAGCGTGGTTGAGAGAGCAGAAGAGGGTGTTTTCAAATGGTTTTGGCGCATGGAGAGAATGAGTGAGGAAAGATTGACCAAGAGGATATATGTGTCGGAGGTGGAGGGAACGAGGAGAAGTGGGAGACCACATTGGAGGTGGAAAGATGGAGTGAAAAAGATTTTGTGTGATCGGGGCCTGAACATGTAGGAGGGTGAAAGGAGGGCAAGGAATAGAGTGAATTGGATCGATGTGGTATACCGGGATTGACGTGCTGTCAGTGGATTGAATCATGGCATGTGAAGCGTCTGGGGTAAACCATGGAAAACTGTGTGGTTATGTATATTTGCGTGTGTGGATGTATGTATATACATGTGTATGGGGGTGGGTTGGGCCGTTTCTTTCGTCTGTTTCCTTGCGCTACCTCGCAAACGCGGGAGACAGCGACAAAGCAAAAAAAAGAATATATATATATATATATATATATATATATATATATATATATATATATATATATATATATATATATATTTATTTTATTTATTATACTTTGTCGCTGTCTCCTGCGTTTGCGAGGTAGCGCAAGGAAACAGACGAAAGAAATGGCCCAACCCCCCCCCATACACATGTATATACATATGTCCACACACGCAAATATACATACCTACACAGCTTTCCATGGTTTACCCCAGACGCTTCACATGCCTTGATTCAATCCACTGACAGCACGTCAACCCCGGTATACCACATCGCTCCAATTCACTCTATTCCTTGCCCTCCTTTCACCCTCCTGCATGTTCAGGCCCCGATCACACAAAATCTTTTTCACTCCATCTTTCCACCTCCAATTTGGTCTCCCTCTTCTCCTTGTTCCCTCCACCTCCGACACATATATCCTCTTGGTCAATCTTTCCTCACTCATCCTCTCCATGTGCCCAAACTACTTCAAAACACCCTCTTCTGCTCTCTCAACCACGCTCTTTTTATTTCCACACATCTCTCTTACCCTTACGTTAAATCACTCGATCAAACCACCTCACACCACACATTGTCCTCAAACATCTCATTTCCAGCACATCCATCCTCCTGCGCACAACTCTATCCATAGCCCATGCCTCGCAACCATACAACATTGTTGGAACCACTATTCCTTCAAACATACCCATTTTTGCTTTCCGAGATAATGTTCTCGACTTCCACACATTCTTCAAGGCCCCCAGGATTTTCGCCCCCGCCCCCACCCTATAATCCACTTCCACTTCCATGGTTCCATCCACTGCCAGATCCACTCCCAGATATCTAAAACACTTCACTTCCTCCAGTTTTTCTCCATTCAAACTCACCTCCCAATTGACTTGACCCTCAACCCTATTGTACCTAATAACCTTGCTCTTATTCACATTTACTCTTAACTTATATATATATATATATATATATATATATATATATATATATATATATATATATATATATATATTTTTTTTCATACTATTCGCTATTTCCCACGATAGCGAGGTAGCGTTAAGAACAGAGGACTGGGCCTTTGAGGGAATATCCTCACCTGGACCTCTTCTCTGTTCCTTCTTTTGGAAAATTTAAAAAAAAAAAAAAAATGAGAGGGGAGGATTTCCAGCCCCCCGCTCCCTTCCCTTTTAGTCGCCTTCTACGACACGCAGGGAATACGTGGGAAGTATTCTTTCTCCCCTATCCCCAGGGAATATATATATATATATATATATATATATATATATATATATATATATATATATATATATATTATATATATATAGGAGTGAGTGCTCAAATTAGAGTTATAAGTTTGTTGAGTATTCCTGGTAAATTATATGGGAGGGTACTGATTGAGAGGGTGAAGGCATGTACAGAGCATCAGATTGGGGAAGAGCAGTGTGCTTTCAGAAGTGGTAGAGGATATGTGGATCAGGTATTTGCTTTGAAGAATGTATGTGAGAAATACTTGGAAAAGCAAATGGATTTGTATGTAGCATTTATGGATCTGGAGAAGGCATATGATAGAGTTGATAAAGATGCTCTGTGGAAGGTATTAAGAATATATGGTGTGGGAGGCAAGTTGTTAGAAGCAGTGAAAAGTTTTTATTGAGGATGTAAGGCATGTGTACGAGTAGGAAGAGAGGAAAGTGATTGGTTCTCAGTGAATGTAGGTTTGCGGCAGGGGTGTGTGATGTCTCCATGGTTGTTTAATTATGTTTATGGAAGTCGAGAACATTATCTCGGAAAGCAAAAATGGGTATGTTTGAAGGAATAGTGGTTCCAACAATGCTCTATGGTTGTGAGGCGTGGGCTATGGATAGAGTTGTGCGCAGGAGGATGGATGTGCTGGAAATGAGATGTTTGAGGACAATGTGTGGTGTGAGGTGGTTTGATCGAGTAAGTAACATAAGGGTAAGAGAGATGTGTGGAAATAAAAAGAGCGTGGTTGAGAGAGCAGAAAAGGGTGGGTTGAAATGGTTTGGGCACAAGGAGGGAATGAGTGAAGAAACATTGACCAAGAGGATATATGTGTCGGAGGTGGAGGGAATGAGGAGAAGTGGGAGACCAAATTGGAGGTGGAAAGATGGAGTGAAAAAGATTTTGTGTGATTGGGGCCTGAACATGCAGGAGGGTGAAAGGAGGGCAAGGAATAGAGTGAATTGGATCGATGTGTTATACCGGGGTTGACGTGCTGTGTGTGGATTGAATCAGGGCATGTGAAGCGTGCTTATACCCAATATATTCCCAATCATCAGTCCTTTTTCAGCACATAAATCTACAAGCTCTTCACCATCTCCATTTACAACACTGAACACCCCATGTATACCAATTATTCCCTCAATTGCCACATATATATATATATATATATATATATATATATATATATATATATATATATATATATATATATATATATATATATATATTCATTTATTTATTTATTTTGCTTTGTCGCTGTCTCCCGCGTTTGCGAGGTAGCGCAAGGAAACAGACAAAAGAAATGGCCCAACCCACGCCCATACACATGTATATAAACACACGTCCACACACGCAAATATACATACCTATACATCTCAATGTACACATATATATATACAAACACAGACATACATATATACCCATGCACACAATTCACACTGTCTGCCTTTATTCATTCCCATCGCCACCTCGCCACACATTGAATACCATCCCCCTCCCCCCTCATGTGTGCGGGGTAGCGCTAGGAAAAGACAACAAAGGCCTTATTCGTTCACACTCAGTCTCTAGCTGTCATGCAATAATGCCCAAAACCACAGCTCCCTTTCCACATCCAGGCCCCACACAGCTTTCCATGGTTTACCCCAGACGCTTCACATGCCTTGATTCAATCCACTGACAGCACGTCAACCCCGGTACCCCACGTCGATCCAATTCACTCTATTCCTTGCCCGCCTTTCACCCTCCTGCATGTTCAGGCCCCGATCACTCAAAATCTTTTTCACTCCATCTTTCCACCTCCAATTTGGTCTCCCACTTCTCCTCGTTCCCTCCACCTCTGACACATATATCCTCTTGGTCAATCTTTCCTCACTCATTCTCTCCATGTGCCCAAACCATTTCAAAACACCCTCTTCTGCTCTCTCAACCACGCTCTTTTTATTTCCACACATCTCTCTTACCCTTACATTACTTACTCGATAAAACCACCTCACACCACACATTGTCCTCAAACATCTCATTTCCAGCACACCCACCCTCCTGCGCACGACTCTATCCATAGCCAACGCCTCACAACCATACAACATTGTTGGAACCACTATTCCTTCAAACATACCCATTTTTGCTTTCTGAGATAATGTTCTCGACTTCCACACATTCTTCAAGGCTCCCAGGATTTTTGCCCCCTTCCCCACCCTATGATTCACTTCCGCTTCCATGGTTCCATTCGCTGCCAGAACCACTCCCAGATATCTAAAACACTTTACTTCCTCCAGTTTTTCTCCATTCAAACTTACCTCCCAATTGACTTGACCCTCAACCCTACTGTACCTAATAACCTTGCTCTTATTCACATTTACTCTTAACTTTCTTCTTTCACAAACTTTAGCAAACTCAGTCACCAGCTTCTGCAGTTTCTCACATGAATCAGCCACCAGCGCTGTATCATCAGCGAACAACAACTGACTCACTTCCCAAGCACTCTCATCCACAACAGACTTCATACTTGTCCCTCTTTCCAAAACTCTTGCATTCACCTCCCTAACAACCCCATCCATAAACAAATTAAACAACCATGGAGACATCACACACCCCTGCCGCAAACCTACATTCACTGAGAACCATGTGAGAAACTGCAGAAGCTGGTGACTGAGTTTGGTAAAGTGTGTGGAAGAAGAAAGTTAAGAGTAAATGTCAATAAGAGCAAGGTTATTAGGTACAGTAGGGTTGAGGGTCAAGTCAATTGGGAGGTGAGTTTCAATGGAGAAAAACTGGAGGAAGTGAAGTGTTTTAGATATCTGGGAGTGGATCTGGCAGCGGATGGAACCATGGAAGCGGAAGTGGATCATAGGGTGGGGGAGGGGGCAAAAATTCTCAGGGGCCTTGAAGAATGTGTGGAAGTCAAGAACATTATCTCGGAAAGCAAAAATGGGTATGTTTGAAGGAATAGTGGTTCCAACAATGTTGTATGGTTGCGAGGCGTGGGCTATGGATAGAGTTGTGCACAGGAGGATGGATGTGCTGGAAATGAGATGTTTGAGGACAATGTGTGGTGTGAGGTGGTTTGATCGAGTGAGTAATGTAAGGGTAAGAGAGATGTGTGGAAATAAAAAGAGCGTGGTTGAGAGAGCAGAAGAGGGTGTTTTGAAGTGGTTTGGGCACATGGAGAGGATGAGTGAGGAAAGATTGACCAAGAGGATATATGTGTCAGAGGTGGAGGGAGCAAGGAGAAGAGGGAGACCAAATTAGAGGTGGAAAGATGGAGTGAAGGGGATTTTGTGTGATCGGGGCCTGAACATGCAGGAGGGTGAAAGGAGGGCAAGGAATACAGTGAATTGGAGCGATGTGGTATACTATACCGGGGTTGACGTGCTGTCAGTGGATTGAATCAAGGCATGTGAAGCGTCTGGGGTAAACCATGGAAAGCTGTGTAGGTATGTATATTTGCGTGTGTGGACGTATGTATATACATGTGTATGGGGGGGGGTTTGGGCCATTTCTTTCGTCTGTTTCCTTGCGCTACCTCACAAACGCGGGAGACAGCGACAAAGTATAAAAAAAAGAAAAAAAAAAAAATATATATATATATATATATATAGTACAGAGGTATAAGTTTGTTCAGTATTCCTGGAAGTATGTGATAGAATGTAAGAAAATAAATTCTCGATTAATATGGGAAAAACTGAAAGTTGATGGAGAGAGATGGGTGATTATTGGTGCATATGCACCTGGGCATGAGAAGAAAGATCATGAGAGGCAAGTGTTTTGGGAGCACCTCAATGAGTGTGTTAGTCGTTTTGATGCACAAGACTGGGTTATAGTGTTGGGTGATTTGAATGCAAAGGTAAGTAATGTGGCAGTTGAGGGAATAATTGGTATACATGGAGTGTTCAGTGTTGTAAATGGAAATGGTGAAGAGCTTGTAGATTTCTGTGCTGAAAAAGGACTGATGATTGGGAATACCTGGTTTAAAAAGCGAGATATACATAAGTATACTTATGTAAGTAGGAGAGATGGCCAAAGAGCGTTATTGGATTACGTGTTAATTGACAGGCGCGCGAAAGAGAGACTTTTGGATGTTAATGTGCTGAGAGGTGCAACTGGAGGGATGTCTGATCATTATCTTGTGGAGGCTAAGGTGAAGATTTGTATGGGTTTTCAGAAAAGAAGAGTGAATGTTGGGGTGAAGAGGGTGGTGAGAGTAA
Source organism: Panulirus ornatus (assembly GCF_036320965.1). Taxonomy (NCBI): domain Eukaryota; kingdom Metazoa; phylum Arthropoda; class Malacostraca; order Decapoda; family Palinuridae; genus Panulirus; species Panulirus ornatus. Next base: position 41,872,965 of record NC_092233.1, read on the forward strand.
GTGAGCTTGGGAAGGAGACTTGTGTGAGGAAGTACCAGGAGAGACTGAGTACAGAATGGAAAAAGGTGAGAACAATGGAAGTAAGGGGAGTGGGGGAGGGATGGGATGTATTTAGGGAATCAGTGATGGATTGCGCAAAAGATGCTTGTGGCATGAGAAGAGTGGGAGGTGGGTTGATTAGAAAGTGTAGTGAGTGGTGGGATGAAGAAGTAAGAGTATTAGTGAAAGAGAAGAGAGAGGCATTTGGACGATTTTTGCAGGGAAAAAATGCAATTGAGTGGGAGACGTATAAAAGAAAGAGAAAGGAGGTCAAGAGAAAGGTGCAAGAGGTGAAAAAAAGGGCAAATGAGAGTTGGGGTGAGAGATTATCATTAAATTTTAGGGAGAATAAAAAGATGTTCTGGAAGGAGGTAAATAAAGTGCGTAAGACAAGGGAGCAAATGGGAACTTCAGTGAAGGGCGCAAATGGGGAGGTGATAACAAGTAGTGGTGATGTGAGAAGGAGATGGAGTGAGTATTTTGAAGGTTTGTTGAATGCGTTTGATGATAGAGTGGCAGATATAGGGTGTTTTGGTCGAGGTGGTGTGCAAAGTGCGAGGGTTAGGGAAAATGAGTTGGTAAACAGAGAAGAGGTAGTAAAAGCTTTGCGGAAGATGAAAGCCGGCAAGGCAGCAGGTTTGGATGGTATTGCAGTGGAATTTATTAAAAAAGGGGGTGACTGTATTGTTGACTGATTGGTAAGGTTATTTAATGTATGTATGACTCATGGTGAGGTGCCTGAGGATTGGCGGAATGCGTGCATAGTGCCATTGTACAAAGGCAAACGGGATAAGAGTGAGTGCTCAAATTACAGAGGTATAAGTTTGTTGAGTGTTCCTGGCAAATTATATGGGAGGGTATTGATTGAGAGGGTGAAGGCATGTACAGAGCATCAGATTGGGGAAGAGCAGTGTGGTTTCAGAAGTGGTAGAGGATGTGTGGATCAGGTGTTTGCTTTGAAGAATGTATGTGAGAAATACTTAGAAAAGCAAATGGATTTGTATGTAGCATTTATGGATCTGGAGAAGGCATATGATAGAGTTGATAGAGATGATCTGTGGAAGGTATTAAGAATATATGGTGTGGGAGGCAAGTTGTTAGAAGCAGTGAAAAGTTTTTATGGAGGATGTAAGGCATGTGTACGTGTAGGAAGAGAGGAAAGTGATTGGTTCTCAGTGAATGTAGGTTTGCGGCAGGGGTGTGTGATGTCTCCATGGTTGTTTAATTTGTTTATGGATGGGGTTGTTAGGGAGGTGAATGCAAGAGTTTTGGAAAGAGGGGCAAGTATGAAGTCTGTTGGGGATGAGAGAGCTTGGGAAGTGAGTCAGTTGTTGTTCGCTGATGATACAGCGCTGGTGGCTGATTCATGTGAGAAACTGCAGAAGCTGGTGACTGAGTTTGGTAAAGTGTGTGAAAGAAGAAAGTTAAGAGTAAATGTGAATAAGAGCAAGGTTATTAGGTACAGTAGGGTTGAGAGTCAAGTCAATTGGGAGGTGAGTTTGAATGGAGAAAAACTGGAGGAAGTGAAGTGTTTTAGATATCTGGGAGTGGATCTGGCAGCGGATGGAACCATGGAAGCGGAAGTGGATCATAGAGTGGGGGAGGGGGCGAAAATTCTGGGAGCCTTGAAGAATGTGTGGAAGTCGAGAACATTATCTCGGAAAGCAAAAATTGGTATGCTTGAAGGAATAGTGGTTCCAACAATGTTGTATGCTTGCGAGACGTGGACTATGGATAGAGTTGTGCGCAGGAGGATGGATGTGCTGGAAATGAGATGTTTGAGGACAATGTGTGGTGTGAGGTGGTTTTATCGAGTAAGTAACGTAAGGGTAAGAGAGATGTGTGGAAATAAAAAGAGCGTGGTTGAGAGTGCAGAAGAGGGTGTTTTGAAATGGTTTGATCACATGGAGAGAATGAGTGAGGAAAGATTGACCAAGAGGATATATGTGTCAGAGGTGGAGGGAACGAGGAGAAGAGGGAGACCAAATTGGAGGTGGAAAGATGGAGTGAAAAAGATTTTGTGTGATCGGGGCCTGAACATGCAGGAGGGTGAAAGGAGGGCAAAGAATAGAGTGAATTGGAGCGATGTGGTATACCGGGGTTGACGTGCTGTCAGTGGATTGAATCAACACATGTGTATGGGGGTGGGTTGGGCCATTTCTTTCATCTGTTTCCTTGCGCTACCTCGCAAACGCGGGATACAGTGACAAAGCAAAAATATATATATATATATATATATATATATATATATATATATATATATATATAAATATATAAATATATAAATATATAAATATATATATATATATATATATATATATATATATTATCCCTGGGGATAGGGGATTAAGAATACTTCCCACGTATTCCCTGCGTGTCGTAGAAGGCGACTAAAAGGGGAGGGAGCGGGGGGCTGGAAATCCTCCCCTCTCGTTTTTTTTTTTTTTTTTTTTTTTTCCCCAAAAGAAGGAACAGAGAAGAGGTCCAGGTGAGGATATTCCCTCAAAGGCCCAGTCCTCTGTTCTTAACGCTACCTCGCTATCGCGGGAAATAGCGAATAGTATAGTAGTATATATATATATATAACTGACTCACTTCCCAAGCTCTCTCATCCCCAACAGACTTCATACTTGCCCCTCTTTCCAAAACTCTTGCATTCACTTCCCTAACAACCCCATCCATAAACAAATTAAACAACCATGAAGACATCACCCACCCCTGCCGCAAACCTACATTCACTGAGAACCAATCACTTTCCTCTCTTCCTACACGTACACATGCCTTACATCCTGCATAAAAACTTTTCACTGCTTCTAACAACATGCCTCCCACACCATATATTCTTAATACCTTCCACAGATCATCTCTATCAACTCTATCATATGCCTTCTCCAGATCCATAAATGCTACATACAAATCCATTTGCTTTTCTAAGTATTTCTCACATACATTCTTCAAAGCAAACACCTGATCTACACATCCTCTACCACTTCTGAAACCACACTGCTCTTCCCCAATCTGATGCTCTGTACATGCCTTCACCCTCTCAATCAATACCCTCCCATATAATTTACCAGGAATACTCAACAAACTTATACCTCTGTAATTTGAGCACTCACTCTTATCCCCTTTGCCTTTGTACAATGGCACTATGCACGCATTCCGCCAATCCTCAGGCACCTCACCATGAGTCATACATACATTAAATAACCTTACCAATCAGTCAACAATACAGTCACCCCCTTTTTTAATAAATTCCACTGCAATACCATCCAAACCTGCTGCCTTGCCGGCTCTCATCTTCCGCAAAGCTTTTACTACCTCTTCTCTGTTTACCAAATCATTTTTGCTAACCCTCTCACTTTGCACACCACCTCAACCAAAACACCCTATATCTGCCACTCTATCATCAAACACATTCAACAAACCTTCAAAATACTCACTCCATCTCCTTCTCACATCACCACTACTTGTTATCACCTCCCCGTTTGCGCCCTTCACTGAAGTTCCCATTTGCTCCCTTGTCTTACGCACTTTATTTACCTCCTTCCAGAACATCTTTTTATTCTCCCTAAAATTTAATGATACTCTCTCACCCCAACTCTCATTTGCCCTTTTTTTCACCTCTTGCACCTTTCTCTTGACCTCCTGTCTCTTTCTTTTATACATCTCCCACTCAATTGCATTTTTTCCCTGCAAAAATCATCCAAATGCCTCTCTCTTCTCTTTCACTAATACTCTTACTTCTTCATCCCACCACTCACTACACTTTCTAATCAACCCACCTACCACTCTTCTCATGCCACAAGCATCTTTTGCGCAATCCATCACTGATTCCCTAAATACATCCCATCCCTCCCCCACTCCCCTTACTTCCATTGTTCTCACCTTTTTCCATTCTGTACTCAGTCTCTCCTGGTACTTCCTCACACAAGTCTCCTTCCCAAGCTCACTTACTCTCACCACCCTCTTCACCCCAACATTCACTCTTCTTTTCTGAAAACCCATACAAATCTTCACCTTAGCCTCCACAAGATAATGATCAGACATCCCTCCAGTTGCACCTCTCAGCACATTAACATCCAAAAGTCTCTTTCGCGCGCCTGTCAATTAACACGTAATCCAATAATGCTCTCTGGCTATCTCTCCTACTTACATAAGTATACTTATGTATATCTCCCTTTTTAAACCAGGTATTCCCAATCATCATTCCTTTTTCAGCACATAAATCTACAAGCTCTTCACCATTTCCATTTACAACACTGAACACCCCATGTATACCAATTTATTCCCTCAACTGCCACATTACTCACCTTTGCATTCAAATCACCCATCACTATAACCCAGTCTCGTGCATCAAAACCACTAACACACTCATTCAGCTGCTCCCAAAACACTTGCCTCTCATGATCTTTCTTCTCATGCCCAAGTGCATATGCACCAATAATCACCCATCTCTCTCCATCAACTTTCAGTTTTACCCATATTAATCGAGAATTTACTTTCTTACATTCTATCACATACTCCCACAACTGTTTCAGGAGTACTGCTACTCCTTCCCTTGCTCTTGTCCTCTCACTAACCCCTGACTTTACTCCCAAGACATTCCCAAACCACTCTTCCCCTTTACCCTTGAGCTTCGTTTCACTCAGAGCCAAAACATCCAGGTTCCTTTCCTCAAACATACTACCTATCTCTCCTTTTTTCACATCTTGGTTACATCCACACTCATTTAGGCACCCCAATCTGAGACTTCGAGGAGGATGAGCACTCCCCGCGTGACTCCTTCTTCTGTTTCCCATTTTAGAAAGTTAAAAAATACAAGGAGGGGAAGATTTCTGGCCCCCCGCTTCCATCCCCTCTAGTCGCTTTCTACGACACGCGAGGAATGTGTGGGAAGTATTCTTTCACCCCTATCCCAAGGGATAATATATATATATATATATATACATATATATATATATATATATATATATATATATATATATATATATATATATATATATAGGAGTGAGTGCTCAAATTAGAGGTATAAGTTTGTTGAGTATTCCTGGTAAATTATATGGGAGGGTATTGATTGAGAGGGTGAAGGCATGTACAGAGCATCAGATTGGGGAAGAGCAGTGTGCTTTCAGAAGTGGTAGAGGATGTGTGGATCAGGTATTTGCTTTGAAGAATGTATGTGAGAAATACTTAGAAAAGCAAATGGATTTGTATGTAGCATTTATGGATCTGGAGAAGGCATATGATAGAGTTGATAAAGATGCTCTGTGGAAGGTATTAAGAATATATGGTGTGGGAGGCAAGTTGTTAGAAGCAGTGAAAAGTTTTTATTGAGGATGTAAGGCATGTGTACGAGTAGGAAGAGAGGAAAGTGATTGGTTCTCAGTGAATGTAGGTTTGCGGCAGGGGTGTGTGATGTCTCCATGGTTGTTTAATTTGTTGATGGATGGGGTTGTTTGGGAGGTGAATGCAAGAGTTTTGGAAAGAGGGGCAAGTATGAAGTCTGTTGTGGATGAGAGAGCTTGGAATGTGAGTCAGTTGTTGTTCGCTGATGATACAACGCTGGTGGCTGATGATTCATGTGAGAAACTGCAGGAGCTGGTGAATGAGTTTGGTAAAGTGTGTGAAAGAAGAAAGTTAAGAGTAAATGTGAATAAGAGCAAGGTTATTAGGAACAGTAGGGTTGAGGGTCAAGTCAATTGAGAGGCAAGTTTGAATGGAGAAAAACTGAAGGAAGTAAAGTGTTTTAGATATCTGGGAGTGGATCTGGCAGCAGATGGAACCATGGAAGCGGAAGTGAATCATAGGGTGGGGGAGGGGGCGAAAATCCTGGGAGCCTTGAAGAATGTGTAGAAGTTGAGAACATCATCTCCAAAAGCAAAAATGGCTATGTTTGAAGGAACAGTGGTTCCAACAATGTTGTATTGTTGCGAGGCGTGGGCTATGGATAGAGTTGTGCGCAGGAGGGTGGATGTGCTGGAAATGAGATGTTTGAGGACAATATGTGGTGTGAGGTAGTTTGATCGAGTAAGTAAAGTAAGGGTAAGAGAGATGTGTGGATATAAAAAGAGCGTAGTTGAGAGAGCAGAAGAGGGTGTTTTGAAATGGCTTGGGCACATGGAGAGAATAAGTGAGGAAAGATTGACCAAGAGGATATATGTGTCGGAGGTGGAGGGAACGAGGAGAAGTGGGAGACCAAATTGGAGGTGGAAAGATGGAGTGAAAAAGATTTTGAGTGACCGGGGCCTGAACATGCAGGAGGGTGAAAGGCGGGCAAGGAATAGAGTGAATTGGATCGATGTGGTATACCGGGGTTGACGTGCAGTCAATGGATTCAATCATGGCATGCGAAGCGTCTGGGGTAAACCATGGAATGTTCTGTGGGGCCAGCATGTGGAAAGGGAGCTGTGGTTTTGGGCATTACTGCATGACAGCTAGAGATTGAGTGTGAATGAATGGGGCCTATGTTGTCTTTTCCTGGCGCTACCTCGCACACATAAGGGGGGGGAGGGGGATGTTATTCCATGTGTGGCGAGGTGGCAATGGGAATGAATAAAGGCAGACAGTATGAATTGTGTGCATGTGTATATATGTAAATGTCTGTGTGTGTATATATATGTGTACATTGAGATGTATGGGTATGTATATTTGCGTGTGTGGACGTGTATGTATATACATGTGTATGGGGGTGGGTTGGGCCATTTCTTTCGTCTCTTTCCTTGCGCTACCTTGCAAACACAGGATACAGCGGAAAAGCAAGATAAAAAAAAAAAATATATAGATATCTCTGGAAATAGGGAAGAAAGAATTCTTCCCACGCATTGCTCACTTATTGTAGAACGCGACTATATGGGGCGGGAGCGGGGGCTAGAAACCCTCCCCTCGTATTTTAACCTTCTAAAAAGGGAAAGAGAAGGAGTCATGCGGGGAGTGCTCATCGTTCTCGAAGGCCCAGATTGGGGTGTCTAAATGTGTGTGGATGTAACCAAGATGAGGGAAAAGTAGAGAGAGGTAGTATGTTTGAAGAAAGGAACCTGGATGTTTTGGCTCTGAGTGAAACAAAGTTCAAGGGTAAAGGGGAAGAGTGGTTTGGGAATGTCTTGGAAGTAAAGTCAGGGGTTAGTGAGAGGACAAGAGCAGGGGAAGGAGTAGCACTATTCCTGAAACAGGAGTGGTGGGAGTATGTCATAGAGTGTAAGAATGTAAACTCTAGATTGATATGGGTAAAACTGAAAGTGGATGAAGAGAGATGGGTGATTATTGGTACATGTGCACCTGGGCATGAGAAGAAACATCATGAGAGGCAAGTGTTTTAGGAGCAGCTGAATGAGTGTGTTAGTGGTTTTGATGCACGAGACCGGGTTATAGTGATGGGTGATTTGAATGCAAAGGTGAGTAATGTGGCAGTTGAGGGAATAATTGGTATACATGGGGTGTTCAGTGTTGTAAATGGAAATGGTGAAGAGCTTGTAGATTTGTGTGCTGAAAAAGGACTGGTGATTGGGAATACCTGGTTTAAAAAGCGAGACGTACATAAGTATACGTATGTAAGTAGGAGAGATGGCCAGAGAGCGTTATTGGATTATGTGTTAATCGATAGGCGCGTGAAAGAGAGACTTTTGGAAGTTAATGTGCTGAGAGGTGCAACTGGAGGGATGTCTGATCATTATCTTGAGGAGGCGAAGGTGAAGATTTGTAGGGGTTATCAGAAAAGAAGAGAGAATGTTGGGGTGAAGAGAGTGGTGAGAGTAAGTGAGCTTGGGAAGGAGACTTGTGTGAGGAAGTACCAGGAGAGACTGAGTACAGAATGGAAAAAGGTGAGAACAAAGGAGGTAAGGGGAGTGGGAGAGGAATGGGATGTATTTAGGGAAGCAGTGATGGATTGCGCAAAAGATGCTTGTGGCATGAGAAGCGTGGGAAGTGAGTTGATTAGAAATAGTAGTGAGTGGTGAGACGAAGAAGTAAGATTATTAGCGAAAGAGAAGAGAGAGGCATTTGGACGATTTTTGCAGGGAAAAAATGCAAATGAGCAGGAGATGTATAAAAGAAAGAGAAAGGAGGTCAAGAGAAAGGTGTAAGAAGTTAAAAAGAGAGCAAATGAGAGTTGGGGTGAGAGAGTATCATTAAATTCTAGGGAGAATAAAAAGATGTTTTGGAAGGAGGTAAATAAAGTGCGTAAGACAAGGGAGCAAATGGGAACTTCAGTGATGGGGTCTAATGGGGAGGTGATTACAAGTAGTGGTGATGTGAGAAGGAGATGGAGTGAGTATTTTGAAGGTTTGTTGAATGTGTTTGATGATAGAGTGGCAGATATAGGATGTTTTGGTCGAGGTGGTGTGCAAAGTGAGAGGGTTAGGGAAAATGATTTGGTAAATAGAGAAGAGGTGGTAAAAGCTTTACGGAAGATGAAAGCCGCCAAGGTAGCAGGTTTGGATGGTATTGCAGTGGAATTTATTAAAAAAGGGGGTGACTGTATTGATGACTGGTTGGTAAGGTTATTTAATGTACGTATGATTCATGGTGAGGTGCCTGAGGATTGGCGGAATGCGTGCATAGTGCCACTGTACAAAGGCAAAGGGGATAAGAGTGAGTGCTCAACTTACAGAGGTATAAGTTTGTTGAGTATTCCTCGTAAATTATATGGGAGGGTATTGATTGAGAGGGTGAAGGCATGTACAGAGCATCAGATTGGGGAAGAGCAGTGTGCTTTCAGAAGTGGTAGAGGATGTGTGGATCAGGTGTTTGCTTTGAAGAATGTATGTGAGAAATACTTAGAAAAGCAAATGGATTTGTATATAGCATTTGTGGATCTGGAGAAGGCATATGATAGAGTTGATAGAGATGCTCTGTGGAAGGTATTAAGAATATATGGTGTGGGAGGCAAGTTGTTAGAAGCAGGGAAAAGTTTTCATTGAGGATGTAAGGCATGTGCACGTGTAGGAAGAAAGGAAAGTGATTGGTTCTCAGTGAATGTAGGTTTGCGTCAGGGGTGTGTGATGTCTCCATGGTTGTTTAATTTGTTTATGGATAGGGTTGTTAGGGAGGTGAATGCAAGAGTTTTGGAAAGAGGAGCAAGTATGCAGTCCGTTGTGGATGAGAGAGCTTGGGAAGTGAGTCAGTTGTTGTTGTTCGCTGATGATACAGCGCTGGTGGCTGATTCATGTGCGAAACTACAGAAGCTGGTGAGTGAGTCTGGTAAAGTATGTGAAAGAAGAAAGTTGAGAGTAAATGTGAATAAGAGCAAGGTTATTAGGTACAGTAGGGTTGAGGGTCAAGTCAACTGGGAGGAAAGTTTGAATGGAGAAAAACTGGAGGGAGTAAAGTGTTTTAGATATCTGGGAGTGGATCTGGCAGCGGATGGAACCATGGAAGCGGAAGTGAATCATAGGGTGGGGGAGGGGGCGAAAATTCTGGGAGCCTTGAAGAATGTTTGGAAGTCGAGAACATTATCTCGGAAAGCAAAAATGGGTATGTTTGAAGGAATAGTGGTTCTAACAATGTTGTATGGTTGCGAGGCGTGGGCTATGGATAGAGTTGTGCACAGGAGGGTGGATGTGCTGGAAATGAGATGTTTGAGGACAATATGTGGTGTGAGGTGGTTCGATCGAGTAAGTAATGTAGGGTAAGAGAGATGTGTGGAAATAAAAAGAGTGTGGTTGAGAGAGCAGAAGAGGGTGTTTTGAAATGGTTTGGGCACATGGAGAGAATGAGTGAGGAAAGATTGATCAAGAGGATATATGTGTCAGAGGTGGAGGGAACGAGGAGAAGTGGGAGACCAAATTGGAGGTGGAAAGATGGAGTAAAAAAGATTTTGAGTGATCAGGGCCTGAGCATGCAAAAGGGTGAAAGCCGTGCAAGGAATAGAGGGAATTGGAACGATGTGGTATACCGGGGTCGACGTGCTGTCATTGGGTTGAACAAGGGCATGTGAAGTGTCTGGGGTAAACCATGGAAAGTTCTGTGGGGCCTGGATGTGGAAAGGGAGCTGTGGTTTCGGCGCCTTATTACATGGCAACTAGAGACTGAGTGTGAACGAATGGGGCCTTTGTTGTCTTTTCCTAGCGCAACCTCGCACACATGACGGGGGAGGGGGTTGTTATTCCATGTGTGGTGGGGTGGCGATGGGAATAAATAAAGGCAGACAGTATGAATTATGTACATGTGTATATATGTATATGTCTGTGTGTGTATATATATGTGTACATTGAGGGTTGTTAGGGAGGTAAATGCAAGAGTCTTGGAAAGAGGGGCAAGTATGAAGTCTGTTGGGGATGAGAGAGCTTGGGAAGTGAGTCAGTTGTTGTTCGCTGATGATACAGCGCTGGTGGCGGATTCATGTGAGAAACTGCAGAAGCTGGTGACTGAGTTTGGTAAAGTGTGTGGAAGAAGAAAGTTAAGAGTAAATGTGAATAAGAGCAAGGTTATTAGGTACAGTAGGGTTGAGGGTCAAGTCAATTGGGAGGTGAGTTTGAATGGAGAAAAACTGGAGGAAGTGAAGTGTTTTAGATATCTGGGAGTGGATCTGTCAGCGGATGGAACCATGGAAGCGGAAGTGGATCATAGGGTGGGGGAGGGGGCGAAAATTTTGGGAGCCTTGAAAAATGTGTGGAAGTCGAGAACATTATCCCGGAAAGCAAAAATGGGTATGTTTGAAGGAATAGTAGTTCCAACAATGTTGTATGGTTGCGAGGCGTGGGCTATGGATAGAGTTGTGCGCAGGAGGATGGATGTGCTGGAAATGAGATGTTTGAGGACAATGTGTGGTGTGAGGTGGTTTGATCGAGTAAGTAACGTAAGGGTAAGAGAGATGTTTGGAAATAAAAAGAGCGTGGTTGAGAGAGCAGAAGAGGGTGTTTTGAAATGGTTTGGGCACATGGAGAGAATGAGTGAGGAAAGATTGACCAAGAGGATATATGTGTCGGAGGTGAAGGGAACGAGGAGAAGAGGGAGACCAAATTGGAGGTGGAAAGATGGAGTGAAAAGGATTTTGTGTGATCGGGGCCTGAACATGCAGGAGGGTGAAAGGAGGGCAAGGAATAGAGTGAATTGGAGCGATGTGGTATACAGGGGTTGACGTGCTGTCAGTGGATTGAATCAGGGCATGTGGAGCGTCCGGGGTGGGCCGTGGAGGGCTGTGTGGGTATGTATATTTGCGTGTGTGGACGTGTGTATGTACATGTGTATGGGGGGGGTTGGGCCATTTCTTTCGTCTGTTTCCTTGCGCTACCTCGCAAACGCGGGAGACAGCGACAAAGTATAAAAAAAAAAAAAAAAAAAAAAAAAAAAAAAAATTGAGATGTGTAGGTATGTATATTTGCGTGTGTGGATGTGTATGTATATCCACGTGTATGTGGGTGGGTTGGGCCATTCTTCTGTCTGTTTCCTTGCGCTACCTCGCTAACGCGAGAGACAGCGACAAAGCAAAATAATAAATAAATATGTATATATATGTATATGTTGAAATGTATAGGTATGTATATGTGGATATGTGGACGTGTATGTATATACATGTGTATATGGGTGAGTTGGGCCATTCTTTCATCTGTTTCCTTGCATTACCTCGCTAACACGGGAGACATCAAAAAAGTATAAGAAAGTATAACAATAAATAAAGATGAATTGACTTATGGGGCAGGAAGTAACTGATATAACATAAGATACACCAAGTGACACAGCAGATGGGTGAAAGGAAAACATTTACTTGGCTCCTTACTCCTCCTTCTCTAAGAAGTAATAACATATGAGAAGAGGAATTCCAATCCCACAGCTCTCTTCCCTATTAGCTGCCTTCTCGGACACACAGGAAATACATGGGCAGCATTCTTTCCTATCCTCAGGGTTGATATCATATAACATCATGTAATACTTAGGAATAATATTATATAACATCATGTAATACTAAGTCCACTCACATCCTCAAAAGGGTTTATGAACTAAGTTCTTAAAATACTAATTTTCTAGTTGCACCACCAAATATACACACAAATACCACATGGTCACCGTCATTTCCACTTCTCTATCTGCCTTTGATTCATGAGGGACTGATCATAAACATGAAATTGTGAAATTATTTTAAAAAAACTTAGTAATGAAAAAAGGCATTGAGCACTGAATGGCCCTTTATTTCTATAAGTACCATGAAACAACTAGTGTTTTGCCTCAGTTCATTGAGCAATGGCACAGATTCTTAACAGCATTGTCCACCTAAAGTCTATATTTTCTTGATATTGAAAACTTTTGCCATCCTCATAAATTACTGAGAAGTTGCAATCTTTTTAATAGACTAGTTCTTATAAATACCAACAAAAAAACAATTAGGTTACCCTACTTTACCTTTTGTTTTTGGTCATCTGATCTTGCATCCATTCTAACATTAGCCCAAGGTACATCTTTTGGCCACCATGGCGGTCTTGTTGACTCTTTCCCCCAGCCTGGTTTGCCTCTTCCTAAATCATTATGTATAGAGTTAAAGATATTTCTACTTATGGCCAGCTCCACTCCCTTAACAATGTTAACTTATCTTTCTACTATGTCTACACAATCTCAATTGAAGAATAGTCTACCTCTAACTAAATCATTATATTTAAAGTTAGGGATATTTCTACTTATGGCCAGCCCTGCCCTTTTACCAATGTTAAATCATGTCCTTCTGTCATGTCTACACAATCTCAATTCAAGAATACTCTTACGAGTAAAGCTATCTACTAATTCTTCATCATCCTAGCTTCCCAATCTTTTCAATCCATCCTTTCTAAACACTTACTTACTTTCTAAACACTTACTTAATCCCTCAACAACTGATGATCATCAGTCTCTTTTGATCTCAGCTACTGCACAAATGCTTTCTACCTATATCTGGGTTACTTGATAAAAATATGTACTCCTACACATCCTTCCTCCCTTTGAAGCAGGGTGGTTAATGCAGACTTCTCTAAACATCATCTACACATTTCCATACACTCGTCTACATTACCATTCTACTTGCATTTACATAAGTAAACGTTCTTAGCAACCCCTCTAACACCCACTCTTTCCAAATAATTAATCACCTCCATCCCACCACCATTTACTATCAAAAATTACTTTCTTCTTCCCAACTTTTAAAGTTTTTTTACACATCATCAACAGCCCCTATAATCCAACATCCCCTTTCAGAATAAACAATTTATCCATCTCGACTCCATTTCACATCAGTATTTCAAATGTAGTCCAACTTTCCCTATAAACCTAACCAAAGGTGCAAATTATTTTTTTGGCTTCTAAGTCTTCTTTCAAAAACTTTAATACTTCAACATCATCATCCTACCAAATATTAAAGAATAATCTGTTAATCATGCAATATTTCAAAATTTAAGTCTGTTCTTATAAAACCATTTCATTTGCAATCAAAATGAAACTTTCTTCTTGTAAATATCCACAATAAATATGCCAACCATATAATCTAATATCAGCCAGCAACAAACAATATTCCAAACTTAATTCCCTTTCCTTACTGTCATTTGGTTCCTTCTCTTGTAAGATTGTAAACAAACTGAAAGTGAAAAACACACACAAAAAAAATCAACAGCCGACCCTAAGGTTGATTCTAAACCAGTCAACCAAACTTTAAAGAGATAAGTGAAAAAGATGCAAAAATAATCACAGAATTTTCAAATGCACTTTTCCTATAAAACAAATTCAGTAAGTCTACTTGTAAACAAAGGGACAGAAATGAACAATGAAAAAAATAAGAATATGAGAAGAAAGAGAGACATAAAAGTTAGAAAAAAATAAGCAGCTATATGAAGGCCTCCTGAGATCGAGTAAGCTAGCCCAAAAAAGGGATTGTCTGGTTATGGCTTCAAGTTAATCATCAGTAGGGATTATGGGGTTCCATCTACCTTATCTATCTATCTATCAACTCTATTCCCAATTCTGTCAGGTGGATGAAGAAAGAGGAACATACAATCTCTAAAATCATTCCTACATATCCTTCGTCAATGTCCTGTCTGTTATGGTGAACATCAACTTCCACACTTTAAAAGGGTTCTCACTTCTTCACTCTGCATACTTAGCTGAATCATGAATGAAAAATAAAACATTATCTACATTCACACCACTTCTACAACCAAAATGCTTTCAACGCATTGATTCCCCAGTTATTTCTATAGCATCCTATAGCCCTAATCAATTCTTTCACTGCACCTATCCATGTCTTCCACAATTACCTTTCCTCTACATATCTTCAACTGAACTGTCATAATCAACCCACTGTCTGCCATACTTGGGGTTAAAGGGAAATTTTCATATTTCTGTTCCTCATATTTTTCATATTCCAGGATATGCTACAGAAACTAGGAGAAGCAATACAGCATAAATCTGTATTTCTGATTCAATCATCTAACAGCATCTAGTCAGCAATGTATTTTGAAACTCAAAACCTTATATAAACTAACCATTTAGATTAAAGTTTCTGACTTGTCTTTATATCAAAGTTTACATAATACAATAGCAAAAACAAAAATGGAGAGAGACTACACCTGTGGAATACTTCAGCATTAGTGGAATAAATGCTCTTAATTGTGCCTGAGTCATTTTCTCTACAGGAGTTGGGATGCCATCTATGACAAGGGGCGGTAATTCATGAAGAGAAGGGTCATCTTGTGGAGGAGGTGGAGCTTGCTGGGCTAATGCATTTTCGAGTTCAGTCATCAACATTTGTCGCAAGGTTTTCATCTGTCATAAAAGAAATATGCACAAATTTCTCAACAGGGTATCCACACATGATAATACATGAACTACAATAAATAATCATAACACAGTTAAGATAATTTGAACACTGAATCTCACAAGCAGTCAGTGCCTATGATGAAAAAGATGTATAATATAGTGTACAACTTGCCATGGAAACATATATCTACCATCACCTGATCATAGGTGAAAATGGGCCTTCTGCTATCTTTTTCTTAAATACTCCTATGAACTAATACTGTTAATACTTAAGTTTTGTTTTCCAGACAAGTTCATCATTTTCAACATTAGCAAGGTAGTGCCAGGAACTGAGAAATAAATGGCCTCATTTGCACACATCCATTCCCTAGCTGCTATGCATAATGCATCGAAACCAGAGCCCTCTGTCCCAGTCAGGCCCCACAGACCTTTCTGTGGTTTCCCTCAACCACTTCATATCTCCTGGTTCAGCTCAATGATAGCATGTTATCCCTTTTAAACCATATTGCTCCACTTTGCTCTATTCCTTGCACTCTCTTGCATGTTCAGGCCCCATAACTTCAAAAAATCTTTTACTCTTCTTCCATCTCCTCCTTGGTTTTCTTTTCTTTTTTCCTTCCATATCTGACATGTACACCCTTTTAGTCATCCTTTCCTCACTCATCTTTTACATTTGTCCAAACCATTTCTGCAAATCCTCCTTCGTTCTCTCATACATATCACTCTTACTACCACACCTCTCTCTTCACCAATCATTTACTCGACCAACCTCCTCACACCAAATATTATCCTCAAACATTTGATATCCAAAACATTCTACCCATCCTTTACATATTTGCCTAAGGCCCACACCTCTCACCCACACTGTACACATGGGACTATTACTACACTATCAAACATACTCATTTTATGCTTAAACACAGTGACCTCTTTTACTGCATATTTCCCAATGCATCCAAGACATTTGCCCCTTCACTCACCCTATGGCTCACTTCACAGCCCATGGATCCAATCAATGCCATATATCCACCTCTGGGTACCAGAAATATTTCACTTCATCCAAGTTCTCTCCATTCAAACTTATGGTCAAAATAACCAATCTCTTTCCACTGCTAAAGCTAATAACTTTGCTCTGATTCACATTTTGTGTTGTAATGATGGTTGACGTCCTGATCATATATGGGAAAGTGTGACTCATGTTTGTCTGGAAAGTGTGGTTTCTGATGGGTGTATGTGTGGTGAGTTGGGTTTACAACTAAGCTGGGAGGTCACTTGTTTATTGCTTGTCACGATATCTATGTGCATGTGTTTTGTCAATGCTATATTTGTTGGAGTGATAAGATCTGTAAGTAGAGGTTACAAAAGTGTAAGTTCTTAATTCTATAAAAGGGTTGGTGATTTGTTATAGAGTGGTGTAGGAGGGGTCGAGTGCAATGGCAGTGATTGCCAAACATGTTGTGGTGGGATGGCAGTGGGAGGATGTTTGCTTCACTGTGTAGGTGCTGAGTTTCTGTGGTTGCTAGGCAGTCATTATTATGAGAGCAATATTTTGTGAGGTTTGCAGCATTCTTATCTTTTCTATTGAGAGTGGAAGATCAATTAATTTAAAGTGCAATGGATGAATTGTTTATATAAGAAGTTAAGGGATTCTATTTCTTGTCTATATCTGGTGCCGGTTAGATTTTCTGAGGGTATGTAATTTGCAAAGGTGAGTAATGTAGCAGTTGAGGGTATAATTGGTGTACATGGGGTGTTCAGTGTTGTAAATGAAAATAGTGAAGATACTGAGGATTTCTATGCTGAAAAAGAACTGGTGATTGGGAATACCTGGTTTAAAAAGAGATATTATATATAATCATATTATACTTTGTTACTGTCTCCTGTGTTATCGAGGTAGCACAAGGAAACAGACAAAAGAATGGCCCAACCCACCAACATACACATGTATATACATACACGTCAACACATGCACATATGCATACCTAAACATTTCAACGTATACATATAAATATAAACACAGACATGTTGGAAAGGATCACAATTTTGCGCAAGATCAGACATATACATATATACACATGGACATAATTCATACTTCTTGCCTTTATTCATTCCCGTCGCCACCCTGCCACACGTAAAATGACACACCCCTCCCCACGCATGTGCATGAGGTAGCCCTAGGAAAAGACAACAAAGGCCACATTCGTTCACACTCAGTCTCCAGCTGTCATGTATAATGCACCAACACCACAGCTCTTTTCCCACATCCAGGCCCTACAAAACTTTCCATGATTTACCCCAGACACTTCACACACTCTGGTTCAATCCACTGACAGCACATCGATCCCAGTATAACACATCATTCCAATTCACTCTATTCCTTGCCAGACTTTCATCCTCCTGCATGTTCAGGCCCCGATTGCTCAAAATCTTTTTCACTCCATCCTTCCACCTACAATGGGTCTCCCACTTCTCGTTCCCTCCACCTCTGACAATCTTTGTCAATCTTTCCTTACTCATTCTCTCTCTGTGACCAAACCATTTCAATACACCCTCTTCTGCTCTCTCAACTACATTACTTACTCGATCAAACAACCTCACACCACATATTGTCCTCAAACATCTCATTTCCAACGCATCTACCCTCCTCTGCACAACCCTATCTATAGCCCATGCCTCACAACCATATAACATTGTTGGAACCACTATTCCTTCAAACATAACCATTTTTGCTTTCCGAGATAATGTTCTCTCCTTTCACACATTCTTCAACGCTCCCAGAACCTTCGCCCCCTCCCCCACCCTGTGACTCACTTCCACTTCCATGATTCCATCTGCTGCCAAATCCACTTCCAGATATCTAAAACACTTCACTTCCTCCAGTTTTTCTCCATTCAAACTTACCTTCCAACTGATTTGTCCCACAACCCTACTGTACCTAATAACCTTGCTCTTATTCACATTTACTCTCAGCTTTCTTCTTTCACACACTTTACCAAACTCAGTCACCAGCTTCTGCAGTTTCTCGTCATAATCAGCCACCAGTGCTGTAACATCAGTGAACAACAACTGACTCTCATCCACAACAGACTGCATACTTGCCCCTCTCTCTAAAATTCTTACATTCACCTCCCTAACAACCCCATCCATACACAAATTAAACAACCATGGAGACATCATGCACCCCTGCCACAAACCGACTCTCATTAGGAACCAATCACTTTCCTCTCTTCCTACTCAGTACACATGCCTTACATCCTTGATAAAAACTTTTCACTGCTTCTAGCAACTTGCTTCCCACACCATATCCTCTTAATACCTTCCACAGAGCACCTCTATCAACTCTTATCATATGTAGTCTCCAGATCTATAAGTACTACATACAAACCCATTTGTTTTTCTAAGTATTTCTCACATACTTTCTTCAAAGCAAACACCTGATCCACCCATCCTCTACCACTTCTGAAACCACACTACTCTTCCCCAATCTGATGCTCTGTACATACCTTCACCCTCTCAATCAATACCCTCCCATATAATTTTCCAGGAATACTCAACAAACTTATACCTCTGTAATTTGAGCACTCACCTTTATCCTCTTTGCCTTTGTACAATGGCACTATGCATGCATTCCACCAATCCTCAAGCACCTCACCATAAGCCATACATACATTGAATATCCTCACCAACCAGTCACCCCTTTTATCAATAAATTCCACTGCAATATCATCCAAACCCACCGCCTTGCTGGCTTTCATCTTCAGTAAAGCTTTCACTACCTCTTCTCTGTTTACCAAACCATTCTCCCTGACCCTCTCACTTCGCATACCACTTCAACCAAAACACCCTATATCTGCCACTGTATCATCTAACACATTCAACAAACCTTCAAAATACTCACTCCATCCCCTTTTCACATCACCAGTACTTGTTATCATCTCCCCATTAGCCCCCTTCACCGATGTTCCAATTTGTTCTCTTGTCTTACGCACTTTATTTACCTCCTAATAATCTTATTTCTTCATCCCACCACTCACTACCCTTTCTAATCTGCCCACCTCCCACGCTTCTCATGCCACAAGCATATTTTGTGCAAGCCATCACTGCTTCTCTAAATACATCCCATTCTTCCCCAACTCCCCTTTCATTCTTTGCTCTCACCTTTTTCCATATACATATGTGAGTAGGAGAGATGGTCAAAGGGCGTTATTGGATTACGTGTTAATTGATAAGTGTGTAAAAGAGAGACTTTTGGATGTAAAATTCTCAAAGGGGCAGCTGCAGGGATGTTTGATCACTATCTTGTGGAAGTGAAGGTGAAGATTTGTAGAGGTTTTCAGAAAAGAAGAGAGAATGTTGGGGAAAAGAGAGTGGTGAGAGTAAGTGAACTTGGCAAGAC
The DNA here is from genome assembly GCF_036320965.1 of Panulirus ornatus. Taxonomy (NCBI): domain Eukaryota; kingdom Metazoa; phylum Arthropoda; class Malacostraca; order Decapoda; family Palinuridae; genus Panulirus; species Panulirus ornatus. The sequence continues at coordinate 41,892,112 of NC_092233.1, forward strand.
TTTTATGAGGAAGTACCAGGAGAGATTGAGTGCAAAATGGCAAAAGGTGAGAGCAAATGACGTGAGGGGAATGGGGGAGGATCAGGATGAATTCAGGGAAGCAGTGATAGCTTGCACAAAAGATGCATGTGGCATGAGAAACGGGCGGTGGGCAGATTAAAAAGGGTGGGATGAAGAAGAAGGGTTGTTAGTGAAAGAGAAGAGAAAGGTGTTTGGACAATTTCTGTAGAGAAGTAGTGGAAATTATTGGGAGATGTATAAAAGAAAGTTTAATTTGTTTATGGATGGGGTTGTTAGGGAGGTGAATGCAAGAGTTTTGGAAAGAGGGGCAAGTATGAAGTCGGTTGGGGATGAGAGAGCTTGGGAAGTGAGTCAGTTGTTGTTCGCTGATGATACAGCGCTGGTGGCTGATTCATGTGAGAAACTGCAGAAGCTGGTGACTGAGTTTGGTAAAGTGTGTGAAAGAAGAAAGTTAAGAGTAAATGTGAATAAGAGCAAGGTTATTAGGTACAGTAGGGTTGAGGGTCAAGTCAATTGGGAGGTGAGTTTGAATGGAGAAAAACTGGAGGAAGTGAAGTGTTTTAGATATCTGGGAGTGGATCTGGCAGCGGATGGAACCATGGAAGCGGAAGTGGATCATAGGGTGGGGGAGGGGGCGAAAATTCTGGGGGCCTTGAAGAATGTGTGGAAGTCGAGAACATTATCTCGGAAAGCAAAAATGGGTATGTTTGAAGGAATAGTGGTTCCAACAATGTTGTATGGTTGCGAGGCGTGGGCTATGGATAGAGTTGTGCGCAGGAGGATGGATGTGCTGGAAATGAGATGTTTGAGGACAATGTGTGGTGTGAGGTGGTTTGATCGAGTAAGTAACGTAAGGGTAAGAGAGATGTGTGGAAATATAAAGAGCGTGGTTGAGAGAGCAGAAGAGGGTGTTCTGAAATGGTTCGGGCACATGGAGAGAATGAGTGAGGAAAGATTGACCAAGAGAATATATGTGTCGGAGGTGGAGGGAACGAGGAGAAGAGGGAGACCAAATTGGAGGTGGAAAGATGGAGTGAAAAAGATTTTGTGTGATCGGGGCCTGAACATGCAGGAGGGTGAAAGGAGGGCAAGGAATAGAGTGAATTGGAGCGATGTGGTATACCGGGGTTGACGTGCTGTCAGTGGATTGAATCAAGGCATGTGAAGCGTCTGGGGTAAACCATGGAAAGCTGTGTAGGTATGTATATTTGCGTGTGTGGACGTATGTATATACATGTGTATGGGGGTGGGTTGGGCCATTTCTTTCGTCTGTTTCCTTGCGCTACCTCGCAAATGCGGGAAACAGCGACAAAGCAAAAAAAAAAAAAAAAAAAAAGAATAAAAAAAAATAAAAGAAAGCAGTAGGAGGTCAAGAGAAAGGTGCAAGAGGTGAAAAAGAGGGCAAATGAGAGTTGGGGTAAGAGAGTATCATTAAATTTCAGGGAAAATAAAAAGATGTTTTAGAAGAAGGTAAATAATGTGCGTAAGACAAGAGAACAAATGGGAACACTGGTGAAGGGAGCAAATGGGGAGGTAATAACAAGTAGTGATGAAGTGAGGAGATGGAGTATTTTGAAAATTTGATGAATGTGTTTGATGACAGAGTGGGAGATATAGGGTGTTTTGGTCAGTGTGACATATGAAGTGAAAGGGTCAGGGAGAATGGTTTGATAAACAGAGAAGAGGTAGTGAAAGCTTTGCGGAAGATGAAAGCCAGAAAGGAGGCGGGTTTGGATGATTTTGCAACAGAACTTATTAAAAAAGGGGGTGACTGTTGTTGATTGGTTGGTCAGGATATTCAATGTATGAATGAATCATGGTGAAGTGCCTGAGCATTGGTGGAATGCATGCATAGTGCCACTGTACAAAGGCAAAGGGGATAAAAGTGAGTGCTCAAATTACAAAGGCATAACTTTGTTGAGTATTCCTGGGAAATTATATGGGAGGGTATTGATTGAGAGGGTAAAGGCATGTACAGAGGATCAGATGGGGGAAGAGCAGTGTGGTTTCAGAAGTGGTAGAGGATGTGTGGATCAGGTGTTTGTGTGAAAAATGTATGTGAGAAATACTTAGAAAAACAGATGGACTTGTATGTAGCATTCATAGATCTGGAGAAGGCATATGATAGGGTTGATTGAGATGCTTTGTGGAAGGTTTTAAGAGTATATGGTGTGGGAGGTAAGTTGCTAGAAGCAGTGAAAAGTTTTTATCAAGGATGTAAGGAATGTATACATGTTGGAAGAGAGGAAAGTGATTGTTCCCAGTGAATGTCAGTTTGTGCCAGGGGTGCATGATGTCTCCATGGTTGTCTAATTTGTTTATGGATGGGGTTTTCAGGGATGAGAATGCAAGAGTTTTGGAGAGAGAAGCAAGTATGTAGTCTGTTGTGGATGAGAGGGCTTGGGAAGTGAGTCAGTTGTTGTTCACTGATGATACAGCACTAGTGGCTGATTCAGGTGAGAAACTGCAGAGCTTGGTGACTGAGTTTGGTAAAGTGTGTGAAAAAGAAAGTTGAGAGTAAATGTGAATAAGAGCAAGGTTATTAGGTTCAGTAGGGTTAAGGGACAAGTTAATTGGGAGGTAGGTTTGAATGGAGAAAAACTGGAGGAAGTGAGGTGTTTTAGATATTTGGGAGTGGACTTAGTAGCAGATGGAACCAAGGAAGCAGAAGTGAGTCACAGGGTGGGGGAGGGGGTGAAGGTTCTGGGAGCATTGAAGAATGTGTGAAAGGTGAGAACGTTATCTTGGAGCAAAAATGGGTATGTTTAAAGGAATAGTGGTTCCAACAATGATATATGGTTGTAAGGCATGGGCTATACATAGGGTTGCACAGAAGACTGCGGATGTGTTGGAAATGAAAGGTCTGAGGACAATATGTGGTGTGAGGTGGTTTGATCGAGTAAGTAATCAAAGGATAAGAGGGATGTGTGGTAATAGAAAGAATGTGGTTGAGAGACCAGAAGAGGGAGTGTTGAAACGGTTTGGACACATGGAGAGAATGAGTGAGGAAAGATTGACAAAGAGAATATATGTGTCAAAGGTGGAGGGAACAAGAAGTGAGAGACCAAATTGGAGGTGGAAGGATGGAGTTAAAAAGATTTTGAGCGATCAGGGCCTGAACATTCAGGAGGGTGAAAGGTGTGCGAGGAATAGAGTGAATTGGAATGATGTGGTATAACAGGGTCGACATGCTGTCAAATGGATCAATCCACGGCATGTAAAGCGTATGGCATAAACCATGGAAAGGTCTGTGGGGCTTGGATGTGGAAAGGGAGTTGTGGTTTCAGTACATTACACATGACAGCTATAGACTGAGTGTGAAAGAATGTGGCCTTTGTTGTCTTTTCCTGGTGCTACCTCACTTGAGTGTGGGGATACTATTTCATGTGTGGCGGGGTAGCAACGGGAATGGATGAAGTCAGCAAGTATGAAGTTTGTTTTTTATCATCATACTTAGTCGCTGTCTCCCACGTTAGCGAGGTAGTGCAAGGAAACAGAGGAAAGAATGGCCCAACCCACCCACATACACATGAATGTACATAAACGCCCATACACACACATATACATACCTATACATTTCAATGTATACATACATACATACATATACACAGACAAATACATATGTACACATGTACATATTCATAATTGCTGCCTTCATCCATTCCCGCTGCCACCCCACCACACATGAAACAGCACCCCCCTCCAACGGCGGACGCACATGAGGTAGTGCTAGGAAAAGACAACAAAGGCCTATCAATGAATATATACATGTGTATATATGTATATGTCTGTGTATGCATATGTATGTATGTATATGCTGAAATGTATATGTATGTATATGTGCATGTATGGGCATTTTTGTATATATATATATATATATATATATATGTTTCTATGAGTGGTTGGGCCATTCTTCATCTGTTTCCTTGCACTACCTCGCTGATGCAGGAAACAGCAATGAAGTATAATAGGGGAGAAAGAATACTTCCCACGCATTCCTCATGAGTCATAGAAGGTGACTAAAGGAGACAGGAGCGGGGGGCCAGAAACACTCCCATCCTTGTATTTTAACTTTCTAAAAGGGAAAACAGAACAAGGAGTCAGGCAGGGGGTACTCATCCTCCTCGAAGGCTCAGTTGGGGTGTCTAAATGTGTGTGGATGTAACCAAGATGAAAAAAAAGGAGAGATAGGTAGTATGTTTGAGGAAAGGAACATAGGTGTTTTGGCTCTGAGTGAAACGAAGCTCGAGGGTAAAGGGGAAATGTGGTCTGGGAATGTCTTGGGAGTAAAGTCAGGGGTTAGTGGGAGGACAAGAGCAAGGGAAGGAGTAGCACTCCTCCTGAAACAGGAGTTGTGGGAATATATATTAGAGTGTAAGAAAGTAAATTCTAGACTGATATGGGTAAAACTGAAAGTTGATGGAGAGAGATGGGTGATTATTGGTGCATGTGCACCTGGGCATGAGAAGAAAGATCATGAGAGGCAAGTGTTTTGGGAGCAGCTGAATGAGTGTGTTAGTGGTTTTGATGCACAAGACCAGGTTATAGTGTTGGGTGATTTGAATGCAAAGGTGAGTAATGTGGCAGTTGAGGGAGTAATTGGTATACATGGGGTGTTCAGTGTTGTAAATGGAAATGGTGAAGAGCTTGTAGATTTATGTGCTGGAAAAGGACTGGTGATTGGGAATACCTGGTTTAAAAAACGAGATATACATAAGTATACGTATGTAAGCAGGAGAGATGGCCAGAGAGCGTTATTGGATTACGTGTTAATCAATAGGCGTGTGAAAGAGAGACTTTTGGATGTTAATGTGCTGAGCGGTGCAACTGGAGGGATGTCTGATCATTATCTTGTGGAGGCGAAGGTGAAGATTTGTAGGGGTTTTCAGAAAAGAAGAGAGAATGTTGGGGTGAAGAGAGTGGTAAGAGTAAGTGAGCTTGGGAAGGAGACTTGTGTGAGGAAATACCAGGAGAGACCGAGTACAGAATGGAGAAAGGTGAGAACAAAGGAGGTAAGGGGAGCGGAGGAGGAATGGGATGTATTTAAGGAAGCAGTGATGGTTTGCGCAAAAGATGCTTGTGGCATGAGAAGCGTGGGAGGTGGGTTGAATGGAAAGGGTAATGAGTGGTGGGATGAAGAAGTAAGATTATTAGTAATTGGTATACATGGGGTGTTCAGTGTTGTAAATGGAAATGGTGAAGAGCTTGTAGATTTATGTGCTGGAAAAGGACTGGTGATTGGGAATACCTGGTTTAAAAAACGAGATATACATAAGTATACGTATGTAAGCAGGAGAGATGGCCAGAGAGCGTTATTGGATTACGTGTTAATCAATAGGCGTGTGAAAGAGAGACTTTTGGATGTTAATGTGCTGAGAGGTGCAACTGGAGGGATGTCTGATCATTATCTTGTGGAGGCGAAGGTGAAGATTTGTAGGGGTTTTCAGAAAAGAAGAGAGAATGTTGGGGTGAAGAGAGTGGTAAGAGTAAGTGAGCTTGGGAAGGAGACTTGTGTGAGGAAATACCAGGAGAGACCGAGTACAGAATGGAGAAAGGTGAGAACAAAGGAGGTAAGGGGAGCGGAGGAGGAATGGGATGTATTTAAGGAAGCAGTGATGGTTTGCGCAAAAGATGCTTGTGGCATGAGAAGCGTGGGAGGTGGGTTGATTAGAAAGGGTAATGAGTGGTGGGATGAAGAAGTAAGATTATTAGTGAAAGAGAAGAAAGAGGCATTTGGACAATTTTTGCAGGGAAAAAAATGCAAATGAATGGGAGATGTATAAAAGAAAGAGGCAGGAGGTCAAGAGAAAGGTGCAAGAGGTGAAAAAGAGGGCAAATGAGAGTTGGGATGAGATAGTATCATTAGATTTTAGGGAGAATAAAAAGATGTTTTGGAAGGAGGTAAATAAAGTGCCTAAGACAAGGGAGCAAATGGGAACTTCAGTGAAGGGGGCTAATGGGGAGGTGATAACAAGAAGCGGTGATGTGAGAAGGAGATAGAGTGAGTAGTTTGAAGGTTTGTTGAATGTGTTTGATGATAGAGTGGCAGATATAGGGTGTTTTGGTCGAGGTGGTGTGCAAGGAGAGGGTTAGGGAAAATGATTTGGTAAACAGAGAAGAGGTAGTAGAAGCCTTGCGGAAGATGAAAGCCGGCAAGGCAGCAGATTTGGATGGTATTGCAGTGGAAATTATTAAAAATGGGGGTGACTGTATTGTTGACTGGTTGGTAAGGTTATTTAATGTATGTATGATTCATGGTGAGGTGCCTGAAGATTGGCGGAATGCTTGCATAGTGCCATTGTACAAAGGCAAAGGGGATAAGAGTGAGTGCTCAAATTACAGAGGTATAAGTTAGTTGAGTATTCCTGGGAAACTATATGGGAGGGTATTGACTGAGAGGGTGATGGCATGTACAGAGCATCAGACTGGGGAAGAGCAGTGTGGTTTCAGAAGTGGTAGAGGATGTGTGGATCAGGTGTTTGCTTTGAAGAATGTATGTGAGAAATACTTAGAAAAGCAAATGGATTTGTATGTAGCATTTATGGATCTGGAGAAGGCATATGATAGAGATGATATAGAGTTGAAGGTACTAAGAATATATGGGGTGGGAGGCAACTTGTTAGAAGCAGTGAAAAGTTTTTATCGAGGAGGTAAGGCATGTGTACGTGTAGGAAGAGAGGAAAGTGATTGGTTTTCAGTGAATGTAGGTTTGTGGCAGGGGTGTGTGATGTCTCCATGGTTGTTTAATTTGTTTATGGATGGGGTTGTTAGGGAGGTGAATGCAAGAGTTTTGGAAAGACTGGCAAGTATGTAGTCTGTTTTGGATGAGAGAGCTTGGGAAGTGAGTCAGTTGCTGTTCGCTGATGATACAGCACTGGTGGCTGATTCATGGGAGAAACTACAGAAGCTGGTGACTGAGTTTGGTAAAGTGTGTGAAAGAAGAAAGTTAAGAGTAAATGTGAATAAGAGCAAGGTTATTAGGTACAGTAGGGTTGAGGGTCAAGTCAATGGGAGGTAAGTTTGAATGGAGAAAAATTGAAGGAAGTAAAATGTTTTAGATATCTGGGAGTGGATCTGGCAGCGGATGGAACCATGGAAGCAGAAGTGAATCAGGGGGGAAAATTCTGGGAGCCTTGAAGAATGTTTGGAAGTCGAGAACATTATCTCGGAAAGCAAAAATGGGTATGTTTGAAGGAATTGCAAGGTGTGGGCTATGGATACAGTTGTGCACAGGAGGGTGGATGTGCTGGAAATGAGATGTTTGAGGACAATATGTGGTGTGAGGTGGTTTGATCGAGTACGTAATGTAAGGGTAAGAGAGATGTGTGGAAATAAAAAGAGTGCGGTTGAGAGAGCAGAAGAGGGTGTTTTGAAATGGTTTGGTCACATGGAGAGAATGACTGAGGAAAGATTGACCAAGAGGATATATGTGTCAGAGGTGGAGGGAATGAGGAGAAGTGGGAGACCAAATTGGAGGTGGAAAGATGGAGTGAAAAAGATTTTGAGTGATCGGGGCCTGAACATGCAGGAGGGTGAAAGGGGTGCAAGGAATGGAGTGAATTGGAACGATGTGGTATACCAGGGTCGACGTGCTGTCAATGGATTGAACCAGGGCATGTGAAGCATCTGGGGTAAACCATGGAAAGTTCTGTGGGGCCTGGATGTGGAAAGGGAGCTGTGGTTTCAGTGCATTATTACATGACAGCTAGAGACTGAGTGTGAACGAATGGGGCCTTTGTTGTCTTTTCCTAGCGCTACCTCGCACACATGAGGGGGGAGGGGGTTGTTATTCCATGTGTGGCGAGGTGGCGATGGGAATAAATAAAGGCAGACAGTATGAATTATGTACATGTGTATATATGTATATGTCTGTGTGTGTAAATATATCTGTACATTGAGATGTATAGGTATGTATATTTGCGTGTGGACGTGTATGTACATACATGTGTATGTGGGTGGGTTGGGCCATTCTTTCGTCTGTTTCCTTTCGCTACCTCGCTAACGCGGGAGACAGCGACAAAGCAAAATAAATAAATAGTAAATAAATAATAAAATGTTCAGTTTGAAAGTCATGAAGATGTATGTGATGCTTAGAATGGGTGGTGTTTTGTTAAATGGGAGCGACTGTCCATTCAAAGTGTCTGAGGGTGTCAGCTGGACTCATTTCTATCAAGGGTTAAAAGAATGAATGAAGACTTCTCTGGAGTTACAGACATTCTGTTCTTGATGAGTCACTATTTCAATTGAATAATGAAGAGCTGCATGTCTGATGTTACTACTGCGGTGTTAGGGTGTTGTGCTGTGATACTGATGTTGAGTGAACATAAAAGGAACCTCAGGTTCGGGTTTGCTTCAGGTAATGTGAGGTCGTGTAAGAAGACATTAAAGATGGGAGGAGAGAGAACTGTTCCTTGGGGAACTCCACCATTGAATTCAATGTTTCAGAGGCAAAGCCATTGTGAGTGACCTTGTCATGGTGGTTGGCTATGATTTTGGCCAATGTTTGTCAATGCTGTGTTGGGATGTGTCCAGTAATTTTTGTGTGAGGATGTGTTGGGGGGACAGTGCTGGATGCTTTGTTGATGACTACTGGCACCAGTACTGTGTGGGAAGGGGGGGTTGAGGTCGGTTGAATTGATCTAGGATATGTTGTAAGAGGTCAGTATGTATCAAGGTGGTAGAGTGTTTGGGTCTGGAGCCATGATGTGGAAGAAAGTGGAATGTTTTGTTTGACTCTGTTGTAGATCAATTTTTCAGACTCTGGATAATGAGGCCAGAAGAGTTATGAGGCAGTAGAAGAAGGGAAGCTGGGTTGTTTGGAGTGTTTTTGGATTGGTATCATGTAAGCAAGTTTCCATTAAAGGCTAAGCTGTGGCAATGGAGTTCATTAGCTATGAAGTGACTATTGCCATGACCATCCCTTTAAGGGATTTCCCCTTAGGAACAGGCATCAAGAGATATAGATACTTTTAAGATGTTAGGGATTTCTTGTGTATCCAGGAGTAGCTGAAGACATCTCTTCTATCTACTTACATATATCTCTGAAGCCCATTCCCTTTTGAGAACTCCCTCAGGGGACAGACCATAGCAAAAGTCTCCATAACTGTCAAACATTTTTTTTTTTTTTTCCGCTGTCTCCCGCGTTTGCGAGGTAGCGCAAGGAAACAGACGAAAGAAATGGCCCAACCCACCCCCATACACATGTATATACATACGTCCACACACGCAAATATACATACCTACACAGCTTTCCATGGTTTACCCCAGACGCTTCACATACCTTGATTCAATCCACTGACAGCACGTCAACCCCGGTATACCACATCGCTCCAATTCACTCTATTCCTTGCCCTCCTTTCACCCTCCTGCATGTTCAGGCCCTGAATCACACAAAATCTTTTTCACTCCATCTTTCCACCTCCAATTTGGTCTCCCTCTTCTCCTCGTTCCCTCCACCTCCGACACATATATCCTCTTGGTCAATCTTTCCTCACTCATTCTCTCCATGTGCCCAAACCATTTCAAAACACCCTCTTCTGCTCTCTCAACCACGCTCTTTTTATTTCCACACATCTCTCTTACCCTTACGTTACTTACTCGATCAAACCACCTCACACCACACATTGTCCTTAAACATCTCATTTCCAGCACATCCATCCTCCTGCGCACAACTCTATCCATAGCCCACGCCTCGCAACCATACAACATTGTTGGAACCACTATTCCTTCAAACATACCCATTTTTGCTTTCCGAGATAATGTTCTCGACTTCCACACATTCTTCAAGGCTCCCAAAATTTTCGCCCCCTCCCCCACCCTATGATCCACTTCCGCTTCCATGGTTCCATCCGCTGCCAGATCCACTCCCAGATATCTAAAACACTTCACTTCCTCCAGTTTTTCTCCATTCAAACTCACCTCCCAATTGACTTGACCCTCAAACCTACTGTACCTAATAACCTTGCTCTTATTCACATTTACTCTTAACTTTCTTCTTTCACACACTTTACCAAACTCAGTCACCAGCTTCTGCAGTTTCTCACATGAATCAGCCACCAGCGCTGTATCATCAGCAAACAACAACTGACTCACTTCCCAAGCTCTCTCATCCCCAACAGACTTCATACTTGCCCCTCTTTCCAAAACTCTTGCATTCACCTCCCTAACAACCCCATCCATAAACAAATTAAACAACCATGGAGACATCACACACCCCTGCCGCAAACCAATCACTTTCCTCTCTTCCTACACGTACACATGCCTTACATCCTCGATAAAAACTTTTCACTGCTTCTAACAACTTGCTTCCCACACCATATATTCTTAATACCTTCCACTGTCAAACATATTGCTAATTATTAGCCTTTAGTGCTTCACCCTTAACAGGTCACTGGTAGAGGGCAACTCTACTGCAGTGTTTTCAAAGGCTCCTACCAAATGTTCCTACCAACTCCTTTTACCTAATGTGTCAACCTAATATTCCTGCCTAATACTACAACCTACCACTTCTACATAGATAATGCTCCTAACTACTACTTCTACACAATGTTTCTATTCAAAGGTCCTGTCCAACATTCCTACCTATCACTTCTATCCACTGCTCCTACCACTTTGCTAAAATATAAAGCACTTACCACAGGAAAACCTAGAGTTGTTAGGAATAAGTTGTGTTGGTTAAATATTATTTGTGACAAGGAAATATTGTATGTTCATGGATAGAATACGAGCAGTCCTACCTATCACTTCTATCCACTGCTCCTACCACTTTGCTAAAATGCAAAGCACTTACCACAGGAAAACCTAGAGTTGTTAAGAATAAGTTGTGTCAGTTAAATATCATTTGTGACAAGGAAATATTGTATGTTCATGGATAGAATACGAGCAGTCCACATGTGGGTGAGGCAGAAAGATAAGAGAGCTACCTGGATCAAAGGAGTGTAATGTGTCAAACACTAAAGTGTTGGCTCACTACACAGCCATCACTAACCCTCCCAAGACCCAGGGTGGTAGTACTGGTAACATACCTGCCTGGTCAGTGGCTGTCTACCATCTAATACCTAAAGATTCTGCCTACCAATTACTACTTACAAAGATATATTCAAAGCTGGGATTATAATGTGGGCCATAGCATTTTATGTGAAAGTTCAACATGTTGTCAGGATCTGCATCACAAGATTTCTTTAAGGAGAGAGGGGAAAAATTACCTCTCCTGCATCCCTGTAACTACCTATTTGTACAGCACAAGGAGGCAGTTTTACACTTCTGGGGCCAAGCGTCTTGCACATTCTCTACATAAAGAAATGGCAATTTACCTTCTTATTCCCATTTAATCTTAAATGTAATGGTGGTGAATGGTATTCAATTCATTAAAGAAAGCATTACAATCTTGAGAAGATGGCCATAAGGACCCTACCGCATCAACGTATGGAATCCAAATTTTTGGATGATTACTGATTGAAATTAGAATCTCAGTCTCAAAGTATTCCATGGATAAATTACTGAGGATGGGACTAAGGGGCTTTCCCATGGCCAGAGAGCATTCTTGGATTACTTGTTGATTGATAGGTGCATCAGAGAGAGACTTTTGGATGTTAATGTGCTGAGAGAAGCAACTGGAGGGATGTCTAATCATTATCTTGTGGAGGCAAAGGTGAAGATTTGTAGTTTTCAGAAAAGAAGAGAGAGTGTTGGGGTGAAAAGAGTGGTGAGAGTAAGTGTGCTTGGAAGAGACTTGTGAGAAGAAGTACCAGGAGAGATTGAGTGTAGAATGGAAAAAGGTGAGAGCAAATGACGTAAGGAAAATGGAGGAGGAATGGGATGTATCTAGGGAAGCAGTGATGGCTTGTGCCAAAGATACCTTTGGCATGAGAAAGATGGGAGGTGGGCAGATTGGAAAAGGTAGTGAGTGGTGAGATGAAGAAGTAAGATTGTTAGTGAAAGAGAAGAAAGAGACATCTGGACGATTTTTGCAGCAAAATAGTGCAAATGACTGGGAGATGTATAAAGGAAAGAGGCAAGAGGTCAAGAGAAAGGTGCAGAAGGTGAAAAAGAGGACAAATGAGAGTTGGCGTGAGAGAGTATCATTAAATTTTAGGGAGAATAAGAAGATGTTTTGGAAGGAGGTATATAAGAGTGCACAAGACAAGAGAACAAATGGGAACATCGGTGAAGGGTGGTAATGGCGAGGTAATAACAAGTAGTGGTGAAGTGAGATGGAGTGAGTATTTTGAAGGTTTGTTGAATCTATTTGATGACAGAGTGGCAGATATAGGGTGTTTTGGTCGAGGTGGTGTGCAAAGTGAGAGAGTCAGGGAGAATGGTTTGGTAAACAGAGAAGAGGTAGTGAAGCTTTGTGGAAGATGAAAACTTTTTATCGAGGATTTAAGGAATGTGTACGAGTAGGAAGAGAGGAAAGTGATTGGTTCCCAGTGAATGTCGGTTTGCGGCAGGGGTGCGTGATGTCTCCATGGTTGTTTGATTTGTTTATGGATGGGGTTGTTAGGGAGGTGAATGCAAGAGTTTTGGAGATTGGGGCAAGTATGCAGTCTGCTGTCGATGAGAGGGCTTGGGAAGTGAGTCAGTTGTTATTCACTGATGATACAGCACTGGTGGCTGATTCGGGTGAGAAACTGCAGAAGCTGGTGACTGAGTTTGGTAAAGTGTGTAAAAGAAGAAAGCTGAGAGTAAATGTGAATAAGAGCAAGGTTATTTGGTTCAGTATGGTTGTGGGACAAGTCAATTGGTAGGCATGGAAGCAGAAGTGAGTCACAGGGTGGGGGAAGGGGCAAAGGTTCTGGGAGTGTTGAAGAATGTGTGGAAGGCAAGAACATGATCTCAGAGAGAAAAAAAAGGGGTATGTTTGAAGGAATAGTGGTTCCAACAATGTTATATGGTTGTGAGGCATGGGCTATAGATAGGGTTGTGTGGAGGAGGGGGATGTGTTGGAAATGAGATGTTTGAGGACAATATGTGGTTTGATTAAGTAATGAAAGGGTAAGAGAGATGTGTGGTAATAAGAAGAGTGGTTGAGAGAGCAGAAGAGGGTATATTGAAATGGTTTTGTTACATGGAGAGAATGAGTGAGAAAAGATTGACAATGAGAATATATGTGTCAGAGGTGGAGGGAACAAGAAGTGGGACACCAAGTTGGAGGTGGAAGGATGAAGTGAAAAAGATTTTGAGCGATTGGGGCCTGAACATACACATGGGTGAAAAGCATGCAAAGAATAGAGTGAATTGGAACGATGTGGTATACCGGGGTCGACAAGCTGTTAATGGATTGAACCAGGGCATGTGAAGCGTCTGGGGTAAACCATGGAAAGCTTTATGGGGCCTGGGTGTGGAAAGGGAGCTGTAGTTGCAGTGCATTACACATGACACCTAGAGACTGAGTGTGAACGAATGTGGCCTTTTGTCTTTTCCTAGCGCTACCTCGCAAGGTGGAGGGGGATGCTATTTCATGTGTGGTGGGGTGGCGAAGGGAATGAATACAGGCAGCAAGTTTGAATATGTATATGTGTATATATGTATATGTCTGTGTATGTATATGTATGTATATGTTGAAATGTATAGGTATATATATGTGCATGTGTGGGTGTGTATGTATATACATGTGTATGAGGGTGGGTTGGGCCATTCTTTCGTCTGTTTCCTTGCGCTACCTCGCTAACACAGGAGACAGTGACAAAGTACAATAAATAATGTAAATAATATACTACTTCTATCTATTGCTCCCACCATTCTGTAAAATGGCAGGGCTAGCACAAAGTGCTCATTGCAGGAAAAATCTACTGATGAAGAATGAGTTGTGTGAATGCTTTCACGTTACCAATAGAAAGAGAGAACTTATCTGCAAAAATAAACAAATGTAGTTTTCTCACCATGAAAATACCAACACACATCTATCTATCTATATCTGATGCCTGTTCCCTTTGGGAATTCCCTCAAGTGGATGGCCATAGCAAAAGACTCTCCATAACTGTAGAACTTTAATGCTACTTCTTACCCTTTGGTGCCTCACCCTTAACAGGCCAGAGGCAAAGGGCAACTCTAGGATAATGTCTTTAGAGGCTCATACCATATTCCTATCGACTACTTCTACCTAATGTGTCTACCTAACGTTCCTAACTAAAAGTTCTCCCTCATGCTCCCACCTGATGTTCCTACCTGTTTCTATCTACTGCTCCTACAATTTGGCCAAAAGGAAGGGCTAGCGCACAGCACTCTGCAGGAAAATCTAGGATTACAAAGAATGAGTTTGATTTAAGTTACGTGTTGTCAAGTGCTATCTAGGGTTACAAAGAATGAGTTTGATTAAGTTACGTGTTGTCAAGTGCTAAGTGTGAAAAGGAGAGATTGTATGTTTGTGGACATAATGCCAGCAGTCCACATGTAAGTGACGCAGAAAGAAAAGACAGCTTCCTGGGTCAGAGGAGTGCAGCTTCACAACTACTGAAGTGCTGGCTCACTATGCAGCTGTCACTAACCTTCCTAATAACCAGGTGGCTAGTACTGGTAATATATCTCTTTAGTAGGTGGCTGCCTACCATCTAATACCTACAGACTGCATGTATATCATCTATCTACCTGTATCTCTGATGCGTGTTCCCTTTGGAAGCTTACTCATGGGGGTGGCCATGGCAAAAGAGTCTTCATAACTGTTCAACTTCAGTGCCAATTCTTAGACTTTTGTGCTTCGCCTTTTAACTGGCCACAGGCAGAGGGTAACTCTAGCACAGTGTTTTCAGAGGCATGTATGGTACCATTATATAAGACAAGAAGGACAAGGCAAGGAGGTACAGAGGAAAGGGAGTGGTGCCAGATGAAGTTGGCTCTGTTGCAAGATTATATAATACCATCATGAATTTTCTGTTCATTTATGGATGGGATAGTGAGGGAGGTAAATGCAAAGGTCTTGAAGAGAGGGACAGGTATGCAGCCTGTTGGGGTCAGGGGGCCTTGGAGGTGAGCCAGTTGTTGTTTGCTGATAAGAAAGCACATGTGGCAGATTCCAGTGAAATACTGTACATGTTGGTGTTTGCCAGTGAAATACTGTAGATGTTGGTGTCTGAGTTTGAGAACGCAAAGGGCAAAAGTTTAGTAGCACAAAACAATGAGTTAGTTGGGGGTGTGAGTGTGAATGGAGAAAACTTGATGTAAGTGTTTTAGATACCTTAGCGTGGACATGGCAGCAAAGAAGCTGTGCATCATAAGGTGGATGAGGGGGCAAATGTCTTAGGTGCATTGAGGACCTGAGTCGAAAGAGAGGTCATTATCTGGGAGGATGAAAATCATTACGTTCAAAAGTATAACTGTCCCAATGGTGTTGAATGGGCTGAAGATGAGAATGTGTGGAAAAGGGAGAAAGTGTTGGAAATTGTGTGTTCGAAAAAAACTGTGGTGTGAGGATGGTTGACTAAGTAATAAGGTTTGAGAGTGGTGTGGTCTTAAAAAAATTTTGGTTGAGAAATGAAAATGGAGTGCTGAAATGGTATGGAAATATGCAGATTATGAGTGATGAAACGTTGGCAAAAAGGATGACTCAAAAATGGAGGGAACTAGGATTGGGGGGGGTTGAATAATTGGATATGGAAGGATTAAGCAAATAATATTTTCAGTAATTGGGGCCTGAACATGAAAGAGGGTGAAAGGGGTACATGAAATAAAGTGAATAAGACTGATTTGGTATACAGAGGGCAACATGCTGTCAATGGACAGAACTAAGGCATTTAGAGCAGTTAGAAAACCACAGAAAGGCCTATGGGACCTGACTGAGGTCATGATGTCAGTGCCATACACATGACAGTTGAAGAATAGATATGAGCAAGTGAGACCTTTTCTTCATCTGTCCCTAGCGCTACCTTGTTAATGTAAGAAACTGCAAAGAAATATGAAAAAAGAAAGATGTATATTTTTTCATATGTTTGCCATTTCCCTTATTAGAAAAAGACATGCCAATCAGCTCATATCTATTATCTAGCTGTCATGTGCAATGCATCAAAACCACAGCCCCATAGACCTTTCCACAGTATTCCAGCCACTTCATGTGCTCAGGTTCAGTCTACTGACAGCAAGTCGATCCTTGTATACCACTTCCTCCCAATTCATTCTATCTCATTCACCACTTTACCCTCCTGCATGTTCATGCCCTAACTGCTCAAAATCTTTTTAATCCATCCTTCCAAAGCCTATTTAGTCTCTCCCTTCTTCTCCCCTCCATTTCTGACATATATATATATATATATTCTTTGTCAATTTAATCATTCTCTCCATATGTTCACACCATTTCAGCATATTCTCTTCAGCTCTCTGAACCCCACTTAAGCTTTTATAACTTGCTAAATTAGACTACATCAAACTACATATTGTCTTTAAACCTAACCTAACCTCCACACATCCCCATCTAAAGCCCATGCATTGCAATCATACAACATCACTGGCACTACTATACCCTAAAACATACCCAATTTTGCCATTCCAAATAAAGACCTCTTTTCCCTCAGATTCTTCAATATTCCCAGAACCTTCACCACCCTCACCAACTCTATGATTTACTTCTGCTTCAATGGTTCCATTCACTACAATGTCAACTCCATGGTATCTGAAACTATTCATTTCCTACAGATTTTCTCAATTCAAAGTCATACCCAAACTAATCTGTTCCTCTACCCTGCTAAACCTAATAACCTTGCTTTTAATCAAATTTTCTCTTAACTTTCTCCTTTCGCTTACTCTTCCAAACTCTGTCACCAACTTACGCAGTTTCTCACTCACATCTGCCACCACAGCAGTGTCATCAGCAAACAACTATCTGACATCTCAAACACCCTCACTCCCAACAGACTCATCCTTTTTCCAAGACTCTTCCATTTACCTCCCAAACCAGTCCATAAAAAATTATACAGCTGTGGTGACCTCACACACACATGCCACAGACCAAACTTCATGTGAAACCAGTCACTCTCCTTTCTTTCTACTCACACACAAGCTTTAAAACCTTGATAAAAGCTTTTCACTGTTTCCAGTGTTTTTTCTCCCACATCATATATTTGTATTGCCTTCCACACAGCATCTCTATCAACCCTATCATGCGCTTTCTCTTGATCCATAAATGGTACATACAAATCCCTCTGTTTCTCTAATCATTTCTCACAAATAAATACAAAACAAACACCTCATCCATATACACTCTACCACCTCTGATAACACACTGTTCCTCCCCAGTCTGATGCTCCATATATGCCTTCACCCTCTTAATCACCTCTCTCCCATACAACTTATCAGGTAAACTGAACAAACTTATAGCTCTGTAGTCTGAACACTCACCTTTGTCATCATTTCCTTTATACAATGGCAATACAAAAGCATTCTGCCAATCCTCAGGCACCTTACCATGATCCACAAGTACAATGAAAATCCTAACTCACCAATCAATAACACAGACATCTCCTTTCTTAAGAAATTCAACAACAATGTCATCCATTCCAGGCGCCTTGCCACATTTCATCTTACACAAGGCTTTCATCATCTTGTCTCTTCTCACCAAACCCCTTTCCACAACTTCCTCACTTCATACACCACACCAACCTAAACAGCCTACATCTGCCACCCTTATCATTAAACACACTCAACAATCTTTCAAAACATTCACTCCATCTCTTCCTCACCTCAACACAACCTGTCATCAGTTCCTTATTCACCCCCTTCACTAATGTTCCCATTTGCTCACTTTTTTTCCTGACTGCTAACTTACTTACACAACAACTTACTCTCCCTTAAGTTTATTGATACTCACTCACCCTAACTCTCACTTGTCCACGTACTCAACCCCTACGCATTCCTCTTGACCTCCTACCACTCTCTCTTATACATTTCCCAATCATTTGCACTCCTTCCCTCTAAGTACTAATCATACATTTCTTTTCTATTTCATTATCAACTTTACTTCATCATTCCATAACTCACTACCATTTCTCACCATTTGCCCCTTTCACTGATGTTTCCATTTGTTCTCTTGTTTTTCTCTCACTATTAACCTTCTTCCAAACCATCTTATTCGCTCTAACATTTACTAATAACTGCTCTTCCCAAATCTCAATTGCCCTCTTTTCCAACCCCTGCTCCTTCCTCTTGACCTCCTGCCACTTTCTCGAGTAAATTTTTCAATCACTTGCACTTCTTCCCTGTAAATACCTCCCATACACCTCTCTTTTCTCTTTAACTAGCAACTTTAATTCGTCATACAGCCACTCACTATTCTTTCTCACCTGCCCACCTCCAATCTCCCACACACTTCTCTTGCACATGGTAACACACTTCCCTAAAATATTTCCCATTCCTTACCCATTTCCCTTGTTTCATTTACTCTCACATTTTGCCATTCTACCCTTAATCTCTCCTGGTATTTCTTTACGCATGTCTTTTCTAAGCTCACTTAATTTCATCATCCTCTTCTCACCTATATTTTTTCTTTGACAAAAAAATCTTCATTCTTGCCTTCATCAAGTAGCACACATCTCACAAGCTGCCCTTCTCAACATATTCACATCAAAGAGCCTCTCTTTTGGCCGACTATCAATTAGTATGTAATCCAGTAATGCCTTCTTATCATCTTTCCTACTAATCTACATCCTTTTTCAGCATACGACTCCACCACAAGCTGTTCACCATTCCTATATCATGTGGCATATCCTCCTGAGGTCTCTCAACCACACTCTTTTTATTACCACACCTTTATTTTACCCTTCATCACTTATCCAATCAAACCAATTTACACCATATATCATCCTCAAACATTTAATTTCCAACACAACCACTCTCCTCCACACAGCCGTATCTAAAGCCCATGCCTTGAATCAAATATAATATTGTTGGGACTACTGTTCTTTCAAAGACATCCTGCCCTCCCAAATGATGTTCTCTTTCCACACATTCCTCAGTACTCCCATAACTCTTGTTTCCTAACCCCCTCTATGACACTTCTGCTTTTATGGTTCCATATGCTGTCATATCTACCCCTAGGTACCTAAAACACTTCACTTTCTCCAATTTTTCTCCAATCAAACTCACACCTTAACTAACCAGTCTCTTATCCCCGCTAAATCTATTAACCTTGATTTCATTCACATTTACACTCATCCAGATTCCCATCACATTTACACTCTTCCAAACTCAGTCACCAACTATCTCATGACACAAGCAAGGATTATGGTCCTGATGGCATCCTTCCATATGTACTGAAGGAGTGTGCCTCTAAACTTGCACTGGTGCATGCTTGTCTGTTCCGTTTCTGTCTAAAATCCACAACTTTTCCTTCTCCTTGGAAACATGTATTGATACATCCCATCCCTAAAGGGAATGGCTGTTCTGACCCCTTTATCATCCTACTGCTTTGACATCTACCATTTCCAAAATCTTTGAATCAATTCTCAACTCCCATAACCTTAGACACCTTGAATCTCACAGCCTTTTCTCTGATCACCAGTATAACTTCCAATACGCAAGATCCACTGGCAATTTTCTCTCCCATCTTACTTATGTTCGGACATCATCCCTGAAAGATTTCGAGGAGTCTTGTGTAGTTGCCCTTGACAAATCCAAAGCTTCTGAAAGGTAGTTGCATCATGGTCTCATGTCTATGCTCCCTTCTTTTGGCTTTCCTTTCTCACTGTGCTCCTTCATATCTAGATTCCTCTCCACCTGATCTATTTTTTTGGTTGTTAATGGATCAGCCTCCCCACCTTTCTCCAGCAACAGCAGTGTCCCTTAAGGTTCTGTCCTATCCCATGTAATTTTTTCTCCTTTTTATCAATAATGCCAACTCTTCAACAAAGAACCAAATGTACTCATATACTGATGACTTAACAATGCATTCATCCATATCCTTCAATTCTGCTCCTTCTCTCACTCAATCTGCTTCTTGTCTTAACACAGCTTCCTCAATAAACTCAGACTTGGACAAGATAGCTCAGTGGGGAAGAAGAAATCTAGATAAGTTTAATGCCTCCAAGACCCAGTTTTCTATCAAAAACTCTTCACAAGTCTTGCCCCTCCTCTGATGGTTCTGTAACTCAACCTCTTGACTCAATGAACATACCAAGTATTACAGTAACATCTATTCTTTTTGGAAACTCTACATTACATAAATAGCTCAATCTGCCTCTAAGAAACTGGGCATCCTGTTCAGATGTTTAAATTTCTTTTCTGCTGAACACTTGCTCAGTGTAAACAAAGGTTTGATTCATCCATGTATGGAATGCTACTCTCACATCTGGTTCTAGCTCTGCATCCTTACTTGACAGAGTTCAGTTGAAAGCGGTCCAACTTACAAACTCCCCAAGGCAGTCCAACTTACAAACACCCCAAGACTAACTTCAAAACTTGACCTTCCCATGGTAACCCACAGTGTTGGTTTACTTTCCCTCTTCTACAGGTATTACTTTGGTTTTTGCTCCCAAGAGCTTGCTGCTTGTGTGCCCCCACCCCCTTTAGCTAGACCATACATTAATCAGAAAGCTACTGCATCACATGATAACTGTGTGGCATTAGCAACTCAAGGGTGGGCCATTTTGATAACCATTCCTTTCTCTACATCTCGAAGCTTTGGAACTCTCTACGTTCTCATGTCTTTCTCAAAAAGGTAAGTTTTTCATTTCCTCCAAATTTCAAAAATATTTATCCTTGTATCTTCTTTCTTCTTTCCATAACCCTCTTTATACTTCACTTAAGGACCTGCCTTGATGTGGACTTTTGTTTGTGACTGGAGCCTCAAAAGAAAAAAAATAAAGAGGTCATTTCACAGGTAGCAGCAGGGCACAGACTGAGAGGAGCACAATACTTTGCAAGCAGTAGCAGAAAAGGATAACAAAGCAAAGGCTCTCTCTCCACCCTCCACTCCCTCTGGCAGGAAAATAGGTAGAAAATATACCTTGCAGGATTAATTAGACTGAAGGAAATTCTAATAGGAAAGTCATAAAGTAAAATGACCATGAACATGTCATGCATCCCATCACCAACGACATCCATCCCTTCACTTTTTCTTATAAAAGGAATACTAAGAATCAACTTGAGCTCCAGCCTCTTGTGCCTATATCATTCCTGATGTTGAAGAATGATACAATAATTCTCAATTACAGGTTGTACCTCTATAATACAGCACTCTGTGGTCCAGCAACTCCCATGGTCTGGCACGTTTTGAATGTGCCACCATTAATTTGTGGATCTGCCATCAGGACGATGCTGTTATCACTCCTAAGGCACTAAAATCTGTTTACAATGCAACCAAGCTAATCAACAGTCCTGTTAATTTCTTATATTCAGTTTTCTGCTGAAAATGAAAGCCAGAGAAGTTTAAAGTTTCTGAAAACTTTGAAAGATGCCAAAAGTACAGAATCAGACAATGCACTTGTAAAGTGGTTTAAGCTACAACATTATGAAGGTGTAAGCATTTCTTGGGAGGTGCTTATCAAGCAGGCCAAAGTTTTTCATAGAGAACTAAAGCTAGACTATGACTCTGAATATTCGCAAGGATGGTTATACAAGTTTAAGTGGAGACACGGAATTTCAACACATAATGCACACAGAGAAAAGTGTAGTGCTGACACGGAAGCTTGTAATGTAAGGTCATGTCAAAAGTCGGTAAAAACTCCCAATTCTCTATTAAACCACCAACAGCAATATGTACAAGGTGAGAGAGAGTGTATGAGCCAGCTGCCTGGCTTGTTGGTTGGTTCATTGATTAGTAGTTTGGTCTTTAAGCCTATATCAACTGCCAGTGTCATTAAGACCATCAACATAAGTTATATCCACCAACAGAAAAATCTTTACACCTTCCTCAGGTGTTAAAGATAATTCCAAGACCACATACACTCTACCTATACATGTGGCCCACTGCCTGGCTGGTACGGACAGCGTGGGCTGCCTGTCTTGACGATAATAAAACAAGAATCAACCAAAGCCACCTACCAACCTATGGTCATTCATTACATTACCTATTCATCACAAAGCAGCAACAAAGTTTGAGGATAAATATGCTCAGTTACTGGCAGCGATAAACTTAGCCCCAGAACAAGTACATAATGCTAACAAATCTGCCCATGTTAGTGTTGTTTGCCGTAATAAACCCCTGCCCAAGATGTTGAGGAGTCTCCATCTGGGGATACTTCTGATGTAACAATAAAAACCTTGTTTGAAAGATTTTATGGTTGTATAATTTCCTATTTCAAGCTTCTATCTTTGATAACACAGCAATATGTATGTGAAATGAGCTGACATGACTAGAGGTTGGGAACATGTTTGCATAGGGGGTTCCCTTAGGGGGTCAATTCTGTTTTCCAGTAATTTTTGTGGTCTGGCAATAGCCAGGTCCCAAGGTTGCCAGACTAAAGAGGTTCAACCTGTACTCTCTCAAAGCACATGACATGGATTAATCAATGTTAGTATGATACCATAACATGGCCAGGGAGAGATCAGAGGTTGAGAAGGTACCATGATATACCATTCCATTATGATGACTGATCAAATGAATTATTCAATACCCAAAAGTGACAAGTGATGACCAAGCCTAATTTTGATGATATTAAGGGTGTTGCTCTGAACATTTTCTGGGAGCTTATTCCATGCATAAATAACATCGTTGGTAAAAACATATTTCATACAGTCCAGATTAACTAAATGACCTCTAAGTTTTAATCCATTTCTTCTTGCCAGGAACACTGGCACTACTATGAAGAAATGCTAAATATCAATGTTGTTGAATCCTTTAATTATCTTGAAGAAACATTTCATCAATTTGAACCTGAGGCACCTCTTGCTTGGGAAGAACACGTTTAATTGTCAGTCTCTCCTCATATGGTTTGCTACTCAAGGAGGGAATCAATTCAGTTGCTCTTTACTGCACTGTTTCCAATTTAAGATGTCCTTACTTAAGTGGGGGGCCCAAAACTGCACTGCAGGTATAGTGGCAATATCACATCCTTGCTTTTGTACATAAAGTTACTGTTTATAAATCCTAACATTCTACTGCTTTCTTGGCAGCTTCATTGCAATGTTGGGAGAATTTGAAGTTACTGGAGACAGTGACCCCTAGATCTCTTACACTATGGGTGTCCCTTATCTTGTGACCCATCAGTTCATAATCAAATTTTCTGTTCAGGCTTCCTACCTGTAACAGCTGACATTTATTGATGTCAAAAGGCATTTGCCATTTACCAGATCAGTCTAGATCCTCTTGTAACCTTAGCCTATCTTCATCATTTAATATGGCACTGCCAATCTCTGTGTCATCTGCAAATTTGGACACTAAGTTATTTAGCCATATGTCAATATCGTTAATATAAATGATGAAAGGTACAGGCCTAATATGGATCCCTGGGGAACTCCACAAGTAACAAGTGACCACAGTGACAATTCTTCATCAATTTAGCATGAAGAACTTTGTCAAATGCATTTTTGGAAGACCAGAAATATTATATCTATTGCTTTTGTCTTCTCATGGGTATCAAATAATGTATGATAAAATTCAAGAAGGTTCGTAAGGCATGATCTGCATCTTCTAAAAGCATGCTGTGTATTATTGATTAGACTGTATTGTTCCGGATAGGCAACGATTTTATATTTTTTTTTCATTATACTTTGTCGCTGTCTCCCGCGTTTGCGAGGTAGCGCAAGGAAACAGACGAAAGAAATGGCCCAACCCCCCCCCCCCATACACATGTATATACATACGTCCACACACGCAAATATACATACCTACACAGCTTTCCATGGTTTACCCCAGACGCTTCACATGCCCCGATTCAATCCACTGACAGCACGTCAACCCCGGTATACCACATCGCTCCAATTCACTCTATTCCTTGCCCTCCTTTCACCCTCCTGCATGTTCAGGCCCCGATCACACAAAATCCTTTTCACTCCATCCTTCCACCTCCAATTTGGTCTCCCTCTTCTCCTTGTTCCCTCCACCTCCGACACATATATCTTCTTGGTCAATCTCTCCTCACTCATCCTCTCCATGTGCCCAAACCACTTCAAAACACCCTCTTCTGCTCTCTCAACCACGCTCTTTTTATTACCACACATCTCTCTTACCCTTACGTTACTCACTCGATCAAACCACCTCACACCACACATTGTCCTCAAACATCTCATTTCCAGCACATCCATCCTCCTGCGCACAACTCTATCCATAGCCCACGCCTCGCAACCATACAACATTGTTGGAACCACTATTCCTTCAAACATACCCATTTTTCCTTTCCGAGATAATGTTCTCGACTTCCACACATTCTTCAAGGACCCCAGGATTTTCGCCCCCTCCCCCACCCTATGATCCACTTCCGCTTCCATGGTTCCATCCGCTGCCAGATCCACTCCGAGATATCTAAAACACTTCACTTCCTCCAGTTTTTCTCCATTCAAACTCACCTCCCAATTGACTTGACCCTCAACCCTACTGTACCTAATAACCTTGCTCTTATTCACATTTACTCTTAACTTTCTTCTTCCACACACTTTTCCAAACTCAGTCACCAGCTTCTGCAGTTTCTCACATGAATCAGCCACCAGCGCTGTATCATCAGCGAACAACAACTGACTCACTTCCCAGGCTCTCTCATCCCCAACAGACTTCATACTTGCCCCTCTTTCCAAAACTCTTGCATTTACCTCCCTAACAACCCCATCCATAAACAAATTAAACAACCATGGAGACATCACACACCCCTGCCGCAAACCTACATTCACTGAGAACCAATCACTTTCCTCTCTTCCTACACGTACACATGCCTTACATCCTCGATAAAAACTTTTCACTGCTTCTAACAACTTTCCTCCCACACCATATATTCTTAATACCTTCCACAGAGCATCTCTATCAACTCTATCATATGCCTTCTCCAGATCCATAAATGCTACATACAAATCCATTTGCTTTTCTAAGTATTTCTCACATACATTCTTCAAAGCAAATACCTGATCCACACATCCTCTACCACTTCTGAAACCACACTGCTCTTCCCCAATCTGATGCTCTGTACATGCCTTCACCCTCTCAATCAATACCCTCCCATATAATTTACCAGGAATACTCAACAAACTTATACCTCTGTAATTTGAGCACTCACTCTTATCCCCTTTGCCTTTGTACAATGGCACTATGCACGCATTCCGCCAATCCTCAGGCACCTCACCATGAGTCATACATACATTAAATAACCTTACCAACCAGTCAACAATACAGTCACCCCCTTTTTTAGTAAATTCCACTGCAATACCATCCAAACCTGCTGCCTTGCCGGCTTTCATCTTCCGCAAAGCTTTCACTACCTCTTCTCTGTTTACCAAATCATTTTCCCTAACCCTCTCACTTTGCACACCACCTCGACCAAAACACCCTATATCTGCCACTCTATCATCAAACACATTCAACAAACCTTCAAAATACTCACTCCATCTCCTTCTCACATCACCACTACTTGTTTTCACCTCCCCATTTGCGCCCTTCACTGAAGTTCCCATTTGCTCCCTTGTCTTACGCACCTTATTTACCTCCTTCCAGAACATCTTTTTATTCTCCCTAAAATTTAATGATACTCTCTCGCCCCAACTCTCATTTGCCCTTTTTTTCACCTCTTGCACCTTTCTCTTGACCTCCTGTCTCTTTCTTTTATACATCTCCCACTCAATTGCATTTTTTCCCTGCAAAAATCGTCCAAATGCCTCTCTCTTCTCTTTCACTAATACTCTTACTTCTTCATCCCACCACTCACTACCCTTTCTAATCAACCCACCTCCCACTCTTCTCATGTCACAAGCATCTTATGCGCAATCCATCACTGATTCCCTAAATACATCCCATTCCTCCCCCACTCCCCTTACTTCCATTGTTCTCACCTTTTTCCATTCTGTACTCAGTCTCTCCTGGTACTTCCTCACACAGGTCTCTTTCTTAAGCTCACTTACTCTCACCACCCTCTTCACCCCAACATTCACTCTTCTTTTCTGAAAACCCATACAAATCTTCACCTTAGCCTCCACAAGATAATGATCAGACATCCCTCCAGTTGCACCTCTCAGCACATTAACATCCAAAAGTCTCTCTTTCGCACGCCTGTCAATTAACACGTAATCCAATAACGCTCTCTGGCCATCTCTCCTACTTACATAAGTATACTTATGTATATCTCGCTTTTTAAACCACGTATTCCCAATCATCAGTCCTTTTTCAGCACATAAATCTACAAGCTCTTCACCATTTCCATTTACAACACTGAACACCCCATGTATACCAATTATTCCCTCAACTGCCACATTACTCTCCTTTGCATTCAAATCACCCATCACTATGACCCGGTCTCGTGCATCAAAACCACTAATACACTCATTCAGCTGCTCCCAAAACACGATTTTAACTCCAATAATCAACTCCAGAAGTTTACATATACTTGATGTTAGGCTAATAAGACAATAATTACCAGGCAATTTGCAGCTTCCCTTTTTGCACATAGGAGTGACACCTGCCAGCCTCCAGTCCTTTGTAAATATTTCTTCCAGGAGCGATATATTGAAAATCTGGGTTAACAGTTCAGCAATTTTGTGTTTGATGCTTTTAATCACTTGGTGATAGAAATTATAAGGACCTGGGCTTTTACTGGTCTTCAACTTATCTATCCATGTTAGTACTTCTCTAATTGTGAAAGTGAATTCTTGTATTGTGTGTGTGCTATTCACGACACTCTCAAAATTTGTCTTTGCTTTCTAGTATTAAAATAAAACTAAAAAAAAACTTGTTCAGAGTTGTTCCTATGCTTTTATTATCCACAATGAGTTCCTCATTCTCATTTACTGAGGGTCCTAATCCACTCCTTACATGATTTTTATTGCTGATATATCTATAAAATCTTCCAGGATACTATCTCTGGCAATGCTCACTTCATATTCATTCTTGGCATTTTCAATAATAGCTTTCATTTGTATTCTGATTATGTTATACTGTTTTGCAATATCTGGGTCACTGTCCAATTTCTGAAACTTAAAGAACTTATTTCTGCACTGTATAGCTCTTACAATATCTTAGGAGTACCATTCAGGCATGTTGGTTTTGCTGATTCTGTCATGCATGGGAATGAATGTGACCTGATGATGCATAAACCGACATTTAAAACTGGGCCATAATTCCTCTTTTTATTGCTTCTGTCATGCATAAGAATGAATATGACTTGCTGGTGCATAAAATGACACTAAAAACTGGTCCATAATTCCCCCAGGCATGAACCAACAAGAGTGAGACTCTAATACATCATGCAGCTCATCAAAATCTGCCCTTTCAAATGGTTTTATGGGAGTTGGTTTTGATATTTACATCAAACCTAACCATTTTATGGTCTCAAGTGCCAAGATGTTCTCCAACATGGCTATTAGTTACTAAGAGCTCCTGAGATGTAAGAACTAAATCAAGTAAATCAGCTCCCCTCGTCAGCTCGGTAATGGGTTGGAGAGAAAACTGTCTTCTACAAAGTTGATAAGTCTAGCAGATTCACTCTCTACACCCAAGATAAGTTGCTTGATGATTATGGGGGATTAAAATCCCCAAGAATGATCGAGTCTTCATCCTGCATTGCTTGTTGCAAAATCTTGTCATTGACAGTGTCTATATCTACTGGCTGACTAGGGTGTCTATAAATGACATCTACGTGAGACTGGAAGATTCTCTGCTAATCTGAACCCACAAGTGTTCAAAAGCAGCAGATGTTGTCTGAATTTTGATGGGGTTTAGGTTAGCTTTTAGATACAGTGAAGTTCTTCCTACTCAACCATCTGGTAGACTGTACTCACTAATCAGATCGTTGTTTTTATGTTTAGAAATGTTTCTATAAGACCACTGATATCAATGAGTTAGCTGTTCACCAAACAATGCAATTCAGCTATTCTATTCTGGATAGATCTTATATTCATGTAAAGTCCATTCAATTTCTTTGAGTGATTTCTGTAGTAGACTGGTGGTGTGATTTGGTGACCGGCTATTACTAGACCTCAGCGTGAAGAGACCCATGACTTATATCCCTGACTTCACTGCTGGTGGAGTGGAGAGGGGATTCAATCTGACCCTCCCTGTGTAACAAACAATATGACCCGACCTGACCTCAACCACTCATTTGGTGTCAACACACCGACCTCTACTGAGCTATTTGGAAACAAGGCAGGTCAGGGAAAAGGCAGAATACAGCAGCATGAGATCAATTCTCTGGAGAAAGAAGGGAACAAGGTAGGTAGCAAACAAGATGGGACAGTTCAAGTCGAGCTTACAGACTTTATTCATGTAGGCGGACTCCCCACTGCCTCTGCTGCATATATGCATACCAAACAAAAGAAGTCTCAGTCATGTATTAGAATATCCTACGCTCATGTAAGGAGCATACGTAAAAAAATTTTGGAGTTAGACACAACTGTATTTGAAGATTATGGTAAACATAAATGGTATTCCGGAATCTTGGCTAGAACTCAGAAAGAGAAATTTCCTCATCATATACACCATCTCTGGGTACACTACATCTAACAGTGAGAGAGAAAATGAAGTAGGCGGTGGCATATTGCTCTTTGCTGAATCTTATCTAAGCCCTGTACTGAAAAATATTGTTACTGTTGATGATGTCAACCTCATTTTTGTAGAAATCAAAGACACGTTTCGAAAGAAAATGACAGTAGAATTATTTCATAGGCCCCCACCACAGACACCAGTGGTAGGCGAAAGACTGTACGATCAGACAGCAGAAATTAGAAATGAAAGCAATTTGCGGCAAGGGCGTGTGATGTCAACAAGTTGTTTAATTTGTTTATGGATGGGGTGGTGAGAGAGGTAAATAGAAGAGTTTTGGAGAGAGGGGCGAATATATAGTCTGTTGGGGATAAGAGGGCCCAGGAAGTGAGTCAGTCCAGTTGTAATTCACCAATGATACAGCACTGGTTGCTGAATCGAATGAGACACTGCAGAAGTTGGCAACTGAGTATGGAAAAATGTATGAAAGCAGAAAGTTGAGAGTTAATGTGAAGAAGGGCAAAGTTGTTAGGTTCAGCAAGGTTGAGGGACAAGTTGAGATGTAAGTTTGAATGAATAAAAACAATTGGAGAAATTGAATTTTTTTAGATATCTGGTAGCACACTTAGCAGCAAATGAAACAACAAAATGGAAGTGAGTCATATGGTGGGGGAGAGGGTGAAAGTTATGGGAGCAATGAAGAATGTGTGAAATGAGAGAACGTCATCTTGGAGAGCAAAAACGGGTGTGTTCGAAGGAATAGTAGTTCCAATATATTATATGGATGCAAGGCATGGGCTATAGACAGGGTTGTCAGAGGAGGATCGATGTGTTGGAAATGAAATTAAGAAAACTATGTTGTGTGATATGGTTTGATCGAGTAAGTAATGAAAGGGTAAGAGAGATATACGGTAATAAAAGGAGTGTGATTGAGAAGGCAGAAAAGGGTGTGGTGATATGGTTTGGACATATGGAGAGAATGAGTGAGAAAAGGTTGAGAAAGAGGATATATGTGTTAGGAGTGGAGGGAACAAGAAGTGTGAGATCAAATTGGAGGTGGAAGGATGGTGTAAAAAAGATTTTGAGTGACTGGGGCCTAAACATTCAGGAGGGTGAAAGGCAAGCATGGAATAGAGTGAACTGGAAAGATGTGGTATACTGGGATGACATGCCATCAATGGACTGAATGAGGGCATTTGAAACATCCAGGATAAACCATGGAAAGGTGTGCAAGGCCTGGATGTGGATATGGAGATGTGGTTTCAGTGCATTACACATGACAGCTACACAATGGATGTGGGCAGACAAGGCCTTTCTTCATAGGTTTCCTGGAGCTACCTTAATGTCAGAGAAGGTGATGATGCTGTTTCCAAGGAGGCAAGGCGGAGCCAGGAATGGATGAAGGTGAGCATGTATGAAGATGTACATCTGAATCTATATACATCTATTTATACACTTTGTCGCTGTCTCCCGCATTAGCGGGGTAGCGCAAGGAAATAGACGAAAGAATGGCCCATCCCACCCACATACACATGTATATACATACACATCCACACACGCAAATATACATACCTATACATTTCAACGCATGCATATACATATACATCTGTACATAATTCATACTTGCTGCCTTTATTCATTTCCGTTGCCACCCCGCCACACATGACATGACAACCCCCTCCCCCGCATACGAGTGAGGTAACGCTATGAAAGGACAACAAAGGCCACATTTGTTCACACTCAGCCTCTAGCTGTCATGTATAATGCACCGAAACCACAGCTCCCTTTCAACATCCAGGCACCACAAAACTTTCTATAGTTTACCCAAGACATTTCACATGCCCTGGTTAAGTAAATTGGCAGCACATCAACACCAGTATACCACATCATTCCAATTCACTCTATTCCTTGCACGCCTTTCACCCACCTACATGTTTGGGCCCCGATCGCTCAAAATCTTTTTCACTACATCTTTCCACCTCCAATTTGGTCGGTCTCCCACTTCACGTTCCCTCCACATCTGACACATACATCGTCTTTGTCAATCTTTCCTCACTCAATCTCTCCATGTGAACAAACCATTCCAAAACACCCTCTTCTGCTCTCTCAACGACACTCTTTTTATTACCACACATCTCTCTTACCCTTTCATTACTTACTCGATCAAACCACCTCACACCACATACTGTCCTCAAACATCTCATTTCCAACACAACCAACCTCCTCTGCACAACTCCATCTATAGCCCACACCTCGCAACCATATAACACTGTTGGAACCACTGTTCCTTCATGCATACCCATTTCTGCTTTCCAAGATAATGTTCTCGCCAGCCAAACATTTTTCAACGCTCCCAGAACTTTCGCCCCCTCCCCCAACCTGTGACTCGCTTCCATTTTTCCATCCGCTGCCAAATCCGCTCCAATATATCTAAAACACTTCACTTCCTCCAGTTTTTCTCCATTCAAACTTACCTCCCAATTGACTTGTCCCTTAACCCTACTGTACCTAATAACCTTGCTCTTATTCACATTTACTCTCAGCATTCTTCTTTCACACACTTTACCAAACCCAGTCATCATGTAAAGATTTTCAAAAAACAGGAAACTGTTGGGGAAGAAATGCCAGGAGAGATTGAGTGTAGAAAGGCAGAAGGTGAGAGTAAATGAAGCAAAAGGAGTGGGTGAGGATTATCAGGTATTTAGGGAAGCAGTGATGGCATATACAAGAGATGTATGTGGCATGCAAAAGTTGGGAGATGGGCAGATTAAAAGGGGGAGTGGTGGGATGAAGTACAGTTGCCAGTGAAAGAAAAGAAAAAAAGGCATTTGGGTGCTTCTTACAAGGAAGAAGTGCAAATGATTGGGAGATGTATAAGAGAAAGTGGGAGAAGGTCAAGAGGAAGGGGCAGGATGGGATTGATAAAGAGAGCAAATGAGAGGTGGGGTGAGAGAGTATCATTAAACTTTAAGATAATGAAAAAAAAATTGGAAGGAGGTAAATAATATGCAAAAGACAAGAGAACAAATGGAAACACTGGTGAAAAGGGCAAAAGGGGAAGTAATAACAGGTAGTGATGAAGTGAGATGGAATGAGTACTTTGAAGGACTGTTAAATGTGTTTGATGAGACAGTGGCAGATGAATGGTGTTTTGGTCTGGGTGGTATGTAAAGTGGGAGAGTTAAAGAGATTGGTTTGGGGAAGAGAGAAGAGCTGGTGTAATCCTTACTTAAGATGAAATGCAGCTAGGCAATTGAAGTGGGTTGCAATGCTTTTGAACATATTAAAAAATGGGGTGACTGTGTTGTTGATTGGTTGGTAAGGATATTCAATGTATGTATGTACAGATCATGGTGAAGTGAAGCTGTATGTAAACTCCATGCTAAAATAAATTGGGAAGGAGCATTTCTAGAGAACAATTCTGATTTAACATACATGAAACAGTATGAACACTAAAATATGTAGAGCCAAAATAGTTACAAATTATTCTTATCACTTGACATAAAAGAGTAAAGAACAGCTTACCACATCTTCAAGAGGTTTTGCACCAAAACATTTGAAATTGTTTCCAGATTTACTGGGTGTAGCAACAACAACGACTGCCTGCTGACCAACTCTTGTCGAGTACTCATCAATTGTGGCCTGGAGAGAAAATGAACTTATAAGAAAAGCAAACCCTGAGGTAGGGGAAAAAGAATTCTACCACCGTATTCCCTGTGTGCTGTAGAAGGCGACACAGGGTGGGGTGTGTGTGCAGATGCGTGTGTGTGTGTGTGTGTGTGTGTGTGTGTGTGTGTGTGTGGGGGGGGGGGGGGGGGGTGGAAACCCTCCCCTTCTCATATTTCAATTTCTAAAACAGGAAATAGATGGAGCCAGGCAGGGAGTGCTCATCTTTCTCAAAGGCTCAGATTGGGGTATTGAATGTGTGTACATGTAACCAAGATGAGAAGATAGGAGAGATAGGTGTGTTCTGGTTCTGAGTGAAATGAAGCTCAAGGGTAAAGGAAGAGAATGGACTGGAAATGTCTTGGGAATAAAATCAGGGGTTGGTGAGTGAACAAGAGCTAAGGAAGGAGTAGCACTACTCTTGAAGCAGGAGTTGTGTGAGAGTGTGATAGAGTGTAAGGAAGTAAATTCTAAATGATGTGGGTAAAACTGAAAGTGAATGGTGTGAGATGGGTAATTATTGGTACCTATGCACCTGGCCATGAAAAGAAAGATCATGAGAGGCAAGTGCTTTGGGAGCAGCTGAGAGAGTGTCGGCAGTTTTGGTGCACGACCAGGTATTATGGTAGTTGAGGGGATATATGGTGTGCATGATATTCAGTGCTACGAAAGGATATAATGAAGAGCTTGTGAAGTTGTGTGCTGAAAAAAAAGACTGGCGATTGGGAATACCTGATTCAAAAACAGAGGCACACAAGTATACTTATGCAAGTGGGAAAGATGGTCAATGGGCATTATTAGAGTACATATTAATTTGATAAGTGTATAAAAGAGAGACCTTTGTATGTAAGTGTGCTGAAAGAGGCAGCTGGTTGGATGTCTGATCACAATCTTGTTTAGGCAAGGGTGAAGATATGTAGAGGTTTTCTAAAAAGAGGAAACAACGTTGGGTAGAAGAGTGGTGAGAATAAGAGAGTCTGAAACAGAGACTTGTGCGAAGAAATACCAGCAGAGACTGAGTGTAAAATGGCAAAAGGTGAGAGCAAATGAAGTGCAGGAGAGGGTGAGGAATGGAAGGTATTCAGGGAAGCAGTGATGGCATGTGCAAGAGATGCATGTGGCATTCAAAAGGCAGGAAGTGGGCAAATTAGAAAGGGTAGAATGGTGGAATGAAAAAGTAAATTTGCTTGCGAAAGAGAAAAGAGAGGTGTTTGGGTGGTGCTTACAAGGAAGGAGTGCAAATGACTGGGAGATGTATAAGAAAAAATGGCAGGAGGTCAAGGGGAAGGTGCAGGAGTTGAAAAACAAGGCAAATGAGAATTGAGGCAATAGAGTATCATCAAACTTTCGGAAGACCAAAAAGATGTTTTGAAAGGAGGTAAATAATGTGTGAAGGACATGAGAACAAAAGGGAACATTGATGAAGGGGGGAAAAAGGGGAAGTGATTACAAATAGTGATAAAGTGAGGATTATGAACAACTATTACAAGTGTTTGATGATAGAATCACAGATGTAGGTTTTTTTTTAGTTGGGGTGGTATGCAAAGTGAGAGAGTCATGGAGAGTGGTTTGATGAAGAGAAAGGATATGGCAAAAGTCTTGCATAAAATTAAATGCAGCAAGGTGGCAGGAGTTGATGGTATTGCAGTTGAATATATCAACAAAGGGGATGACTGTGATGTTGATTGGTTGGTAAGGATATTCAATGTATGTACGCATCATGGTGAAGTGCCTAATGATTGGCAGAATGCATGTATAGTGCCATTATGTACAGACAAAGGGGATAAAGGTAAGCGTTCCAATTGCAGAGGCAGAAGTTTGTTGAGTACTCCCAGTAAATTGTGTGAAAGTATATTGATTGAGAGGGTGAAGGTATGTAAAGAGCATCAGATTGGGAAGGAGCAGTATAGTTTCAGCATTGGTAGAGGATGTGTGGATCAGGTGTTTCCTCTGAAGAATGTGAGAAATACTTAAAAAAACAGATGGATTTGTATGAGGCATTTATGGATCTGGAGAAGGTATATGATAGGGTTGACAGATGCTTTGTGGAAAGTCTGAAGAATATATGGTGTGGGAAGTAAGCTCCCAGAAGCAGTGAGGAGTTTATGTCAAGGGTGTATGGCGTGTGTATGAGTAGGAAGAGAGGAGACTGACTGGTTCCCAGTGAAGGTCGGTCTGTGGCAGGGGAGTGTAATGTCACCATGGCTGTTTAGTTTGTTTCTGGATGGAGGTAAATGCAAGAGTCTTGGAGAAAAGGACAAGTGTGCAGTCTGTTGGGGATGAGAGGAATGAGTCAGTTGTTGTTAGCCAATGATACAATGATTCAAGTGAAAAACTGTAGAAATTGGTGACTAGGTTTGGGAGAACATGTGAAAGGAAAAATTTGAGAGTAAAGTTGAGGCCCCAAAGAACTTTCCATGGTTTACCCCAGACGCTTCACATACCCTGGTTCAATCCATTGACAGCACGTCGACCCCGGAAAACCACATCGTTCCAATTCACTCTATTCCTTGCACACCTTTCACCCTCCTGCATGTTCAGGCCCCGATCACTCAAAATCTTTTTCACTCCATCTTTCCACTTCCAATTTGGTCTCCCACTTCTCCTCGTTCCCTCCACCTCTGACATATATATCCTCTTGGTCAATCTTTCCTCACTCATTCTCTCCATGTGACCAAACCATTTCAAAACACCTTCTGCTCTCTCAACCACGCTCTTTTTATTACCACACATCTCTCTTACCCTATCATTACTTGCTCGATCAAACCACCTCACACCACACATTGTCCTCAAACATCTCATTTCCAGCATATCCACCCTCCTGTGCACAACTCTATCCATAGCCCATGCCTCGCAACCATACAACACTGTTGGAACCACTATTCCTTCAAACATACCCATTTTTGCTTTCCAAAGATAATGTTCTCGACTTCCACACATTCTTCAAGGCTCCCAGAACTTTCGTCCCCTCCCCCACCCTATGATTCACTTTCGCTTCCATGGTTCCATCCGCTGCCAGATCCACTCCCAGATATCTAAAACACTTTACTTCCTCCAGTTTTTCTACATTCAAACCTACCTACCAATTGTCTTGACCCTCAGCCATACTGTACCTAATAACCTTGCTCTTATTCACATTTACTCTCAACTTTCTTCTTTCAGTCACTTTACCAAACCCAGTCACCAGCTTCTGCAGTTTCTCACATGAATCAGCCACCAGCGCTGTATCATCAGCGAACAACAACTGACTCACTTCCCAGGCTCTCTCATCCACAACAGACTGCATACTTGCCCCTCTTTCCAAAACTCTTGCATTCACCTCCCTAACAACCCCATCCAAAAACAAATTAAACAACCATGGAGACATCACACACCCCTGCCGCAAACCCACATTCACTGAGAACCAATCACTTTCCTCTCTTCCAACACGTACAGATGCCTTACATCCTCAATAAAAACTTTTCACTGCTTCTAACAACTTGCCTCCCACACCATATACTCTTAATACCTTCCACAGAGCATCTCTATCAACTCTATCATATGCCTTCTCCAGATCCATAAATGCTACATACAAATCCATTTGCTTTTCTAAGTATTTCTCACATACATTCTTCAAGCAAACACCTGATCCACACATCCTCTACCACTTCTGAAACCACACTGCGCTTCCCCAATCTGATGCTCAGTACATGCCTTCACCCTCTCAATCAATACCCTCCCATATAATTTACCAGGAATACTCAACAAACTTATACCTCTGTAATTTGAGCACTCACTCTTATCCCCTTTGCCTTTGTACAATGGCACTATGTAAGCATTCCTCCAATCCTCAGGCACCTCACCACGAATCATACATACATTAAAAAACCTTACCAACCAGTCAACAATACAGTTACCCCCTTTTTTAATGAATTCCCCTGCAATACCATCCAAACCTGCTGCCTTGCCGGCTTTCATCTTCCGCAAAGCTTTTACTACCTCTTCTCTGTTTACCAAATCATTTTCCCTAACCCTCTCACTTTGCACACCACCTCGACCAAAACACCCTATATCTCCCACTCTATCATCAAACACATTCAACAAACCTTCAAAATACTCGCTCCATCTCCTTCTCACATCACCACTACTTGTTATCACCTCCCCATTAGCCCCCTTCACTGAAATTCCCATTTGTTCCCTTGTCTTACGCACTTTATTTACCTCCTTCAAAAACATACATATATAACAGAAAAAGATAAAGAGGATGTTGGAGGGAAGAGAGTGGTGAGAGCAAGTGACCGTGGGAAGGAGACTTGTGTGAGGAAATACCAGGAGAGATTGAGTGCAGAATGGAAAAAGGTGAGAGCAAAGGAAGTAAGGGGAGTTGGTGAGGAATGGGATGTATTTAGGGAAGCAGCATTGGCTTGCACAAAAGTAAGTAAGTAAGTAAGTAAGATGGTTGTGCCATGAGATAGGAGGGAGGTGGGCAGAATAGAAAGGGTAGTGAGTGGAGGGATGAAGAAGTAAGATTGTTAATGAAAGTGGAGAGAGAGGCATGTGGACAATTTTTGCGGGAAAATAGTGCAAATGATTTAGATATCTATAAAAAAATAAGAGGCATGAGGTCAAGAGAAAGGTGCAAGAGGTGAAAAAGAGGGCAAATGAGAATTGGGGTGAGAGAGTATCGTTAAATTTTAGGAATAACAAAAAGATGTTTTGAAAAGAGGTAAATAAAGTGCATAAGACAAGAGAACAAATACGAACATCAGTGAAGAGGGCTAATGTGCAGGTAATAACAAGTAGTGGTGATGTGAGAAGGAGATGGAGTGAGTATTTTGAAAGTTTGTTGAATGTTTTAGATGACAGAGTGGGAGATATAGGGTGTTTTGGTCGAGGTGGTGTGCAAGGTGAGAGGGTCAGGGAGAATGATTTGGTAAACAGAGAAGAGGTAGTGAAAGATTTGTGGAAGATGAAAGCTGGCAAGACAGTGAGTTTAGACGGTATTGCAGTGGAATTTATTAAAAAGGGGGTGACTGTATTGT
The DNA here is from genome assembly GCF_036320965.1 of Panulirus ornatus. Lineage (NCBI taxonomy): Eukaryota > Metazoa > Arthropoda > Malacostraca > Decapoda > Palinuridae > Panulirus > Panulirus ornatus. Next base: position 41,929,354 of record NC_092233.1, read on the forward strand.
TGACTGGCTGGCGAGGATATTCAATGAATGTATGGCTCATGGTGAAGCACCTGGGGATTGGCAGAGTGCATACATAGTGCCACTGTACAAAGGCAAAGGGGATAAAGGTGAGTGTTCAAATTAAAGAGGTATAGGTTTGCTGAGTATTCCTGGGAAATTATATAGGAGGCTACTGATTGAGAGGGTCAAGGAATGTACAGAGCGTCAGAGTGGGGAAGAGCAGTATGGTTTCAGAAGTGGTAGATGATGTGTGGATCAGGTGTTTGCTTTGAAAAATGGATGTGAGAAATACTTAGAGAAACAAATGGATTTGTAAGTAGCATTTATGGATCTGGAGAAAGCATGAGATAGAGCTGATAGAGATGCTCTTTGGAAGACATTAAGAGTATATGGTGTGGGAGGCAAGGTGCTAGAAGCAGTTAAAAGTTTTTATCGAGGATGTAAGGCATGTGTATGAGTAGGAAGAGAGGAAAATGACTGGTTCTCAGTGAATGATGGTTTGCGGCAGGGGTGGATGATGTCTCCATGGTTGTTTAATTTGTTTATGGATGGGGTTGTTACGAAGGTGAATGGAAGAGTTTTGGAGAGAGGGGTAAGTATGCAATCTGTTGTGGATGAGAGGGCTTTGGAAGTGACTCATTTGTTGTTTGCTGATGATAATGAACTGGGGGCTGATTCGGATGAGAAACTGCAGAAGCCGGTGACTGAGTTTGGTAAAGTGTGTGAAAAGCGAAAGCTGAGAGAAATGTGAATAAGAGCAAGAAAATAAGTTCAGTAGGGTTGAGGGACAAGTCAACTGGGAGGTAAGTTTGAATGGAGAAAAACTGTAGGAAGTGAAGAGTTTTAGATATCTGGGAGTGGATTTAGCAGCAGATCGAACTATGGAAGGGAAGTGAGTCACAGGGTGGGGGAAGGGGCAAAGGTTCTGGGAGCATTGAAGAATTTGTGGAAGGCGAGAACATTATCTCAGAGTACAGAAGTGGGTATGTTAGAAGGAACAGTGGTTCCAACATTGTTCTATGGTTGCAATGCGTGGGATATAGATAGGGTTACGCGGAGGAGGGTGGATATGTTGGAAATAAGATGTTTGAGGACAATATGTGGTGTGAGGTGGTTTGATCAAGTAAGTAATAAAAGAGTAAGAGAGATGTGTGGTACTAATAAGTGTTTGGTTGAGGGAGCAGAAGCGGGTGTACTGAAAGGGTTTAGTCGCATGGAATGAATGAGGAAAGATTGACAAAGAGGATGTACGTGTCAGATGTGGAGGGAACAAGGAGAAGTGGGAGACCAAATTGGAGGTGGAAGGATGGTGTGAAAAAGATTTTGAGCGATCGGAGCCTGAACATGCAGGAGGGTAAAAGGCATCCAAGGATAGAGTGAAATTCAATGATGTGGGATATTGGGGTCAAGGTGCTGTCAATGGATTGAAATAGGGCATGTGAAGCATCTGGGGGTAAACCATGGAAAGTTTTGTGGGCGCCTGGATGTGGAAAGGGAGATGTGGTTTTCATACATTCTACATAACAGGTAGAGACTAGAGACTAAGTGTACACGAATGTGGCCTTTGTTGCCTTTCCTCGCGCTACCTCGCGGGCGTGTGTTAGGAGGGAGGTTGCAATTTCATGTGTGGGGAGGTGGCGACTGGAAATTAATAAAGGCAGCAGGTATGAATTATGTACATGTGTATATATGTACATGTCTGTACATGTACATGTTCGATCCTGGCTGATGGAGCTTTGTATGTTCTATGAAGGTGCGCGTTCATATACACTTTATTCATATATATATATATATATATATATATATATATATATATATATATATATATATATATATATGAAGAATGTGTTGAAGTCGAGAACAATATCTCGGAAAGCAAAAATGGGTATGTTAGAAGGAATAGTGGTTCCAACAATGTTGCATGGTTGCGAGGTGTGGGCTATGGATAGAGTTGTGCGCAGGAGGATGGATGTGCTGGAAATGAGATGTTTGAGGACAATGTGTGGTGTGAGGTGGTTTGATCGAGTAAGTAACGTAAGGGTAAGAGAGCAGAAGAGGGTGTTTTGAAATGGTTTGGGCACATGGAGAGAATGAGTGAGGAAAGATTGACCAAGAGGATATATGTGTCGGAGGTGGAGGGAACGAGGAGAAGAGGGAGACCAAATTGGAGGTGGAAAGATGGAGTGAAAAAGATTTTGTGTGATCGGGGCCTGAACATGCAGGAGGGTGAAAGGAGGGCAAGGAATAGAGTGAATTGGAGCGATGTGGTATACCGGGGTTGACGTGCTGTCAGTGGATTGAATCAGGGCATGTGAAGCGTCTGGGGTAAACCATGGAAAGCTGTGTAGGTATGTATATTTGCGTGTGTGGACGTATGTATATACATGTGTATGGGGGGGGTTGGGCCATTTCTTTCGTCTGTTTCCTTGCGCTACCTCGCAAACGCGGGAGACAGCGACAAAGTATAATAATAATAATAATAATAATAATAATAATAATAATAATAATAATATATATATATATATATATATATATATATATATTTTTTTTTTTTTTTTTTTTTTTTTTTTTTTTTTTTTTTTTTATATACTTAGAAGGGCAAATGAGAGTTGGGGTGAGAGAGTATCATTAAATTTTAGGGAGAATAAAAAGATGTTCTGGAAGGAGGTAAATAAAGTGCGTAAGACAAGGGAGCAAATGGGAACTTCAGTGAAGGGCGCAAATGGGGAGGTGATAACAAGTAGTGGTGATGTGAGAAGGAGATGGAGTGAGTATTTTGAAGGTTTGTTGAATGTGTTTGATGATAGAGTGGCAGATATAGGGTGTTTTGGTCGAGGTGGTGTGCAAAGTGAGAGGGTTAGGGAAAATGATTTGGTAAACATGTGGAAGTCGAGAACATTATCTCGGAAAGCAAAAATGGGTATGTTTGAGGGAATAGTGGTACCAACAATGCTGTATGGTTGCGAGGCGTGGGCTATGGATAGAGATGTGCGCAGGAGGATGGATGTGCTGGAAATGAGATGTTTGAGGACAATGTGTGGTGTGAGGTGGTTTGAGCGAGTAAGTAACGTAAGGGTAAGAGAGATGTGTGGAAATAAAAAGAGCGTGGTTGAGAGAGCAGAAGAGGGTGTTTTGAAATGGTTTGGGCACATGGAGAGAATGAGTGAGGAGAGATTGACCAAGAGGATATATGTGTCGGAGGTGGAGGGAACGAGGAGAAGAGGGAGACCAAATTGGAGGTGGAAAGATGGAGTGAAAAAGATTTTGTGTGATCGGGGCCTGAACATGCAGGAGGGTGAAAGGAGGGCAAGAAATAGAGTGAATTGGAGTCATGTGGTATACAGGGGTTGACGTGCTGTCAGTGGATTGAAGCAAGGCATGTGAAGCGTCTGGGGTAAACCATGGAAAGCTGTGTAGGTATGTATATTTGCGTGTGTGGACGTGTGTATGTACATGTGTATGGGGGGGGGGGCCATTTCTTTCGTCTGTTTCCTTGCGCTACCTCGCAAACGCGGGAGACAGCGACAAAGTATAAAAAAAAAAAAAAAAAAAAAAAAAAAAAACAGAGAAGAGGTAGTGAAAGCTTTGCGGAAGATGAAAGCCGGCAAGGCAGCAGGTTTGGATGGTATTGCAGTGGAATTTATTAAAAAAGGGGGTGACTGTATTGTTGACTGGTTGGTAAGGTTATTTAATGTATGTATGACTCATGGTGAGGTGCCTGAGGATTGGCGGAATGCGTGCATAGTGCCATTGTACAAAGGCAAAGGGGATAAGAGTGAGTGCTCAAATTACAGAGGTATAAGTTTGTTGAGTATTCCTGGTAAATTATATGGGAGGGTATTGATTGAGAGGGTGAAGGCATGTACAGAGCATCAGATTGGGGAAGAGCAGTGTGGTTTCAGAAGTGGTAGAGGATGTGTGGATCAGGTGTTTGCTTTGAAGAATGTATGTGAGAAATACTTAGAAAAGCAAATGGATTTGTATGTAGCATTTATGGATCTGGAGAAGGCATATGATAGAGTTGATAGAGATGCTCTGTGGAAGGTATTAAGAATATATGGTGTGGGAGGCAAGTTGTTAGAAGCAGTGAAAAGTTTTTATCGAGGATGTAAGGCATGTGTACGTGTAGGAAGAGAGGATAGTGATTGGTTCTCAGTGAATGTAGGTTTGCGGCAGGGGTGTGTGATGTCTCCATGGTTGTTTAATTTGTTTATGGATGGGGTTGTTAGGGAGGTAAATGCAAGAGTTTTGGAAAGAGGGGCAAGTATGAAGTCTGTTGGGGATGAGAGAGCTTGGGAAGTGAGTCAGTTGTTGTTCGCTGATGATACAGCGCTGGTGGCTGATTCATGTGAGAAACTGCAGAAGCTGGTGACTGAGTTTGGTAAAGTGTGTGGAAGAAGAAAGTTAAGAGTAAATGTGAATAAGAGCAAGGTTATTAGGTACAGTAGGGTTGAGGGTCAAGTCAATTGGGAGGTGAGTTTGAATGGAGAAAAACTGGAGGAAGTGAAGTGTTTTAGATATCTGGGAGTGGATCTGGCAGCGGATGGAACCATGGAAGCGGAAGTGGATCATAGGGTGGGGGAGGGGACGAAAATTCTGGGGGCCTTGAAGAATGTGTGGAAGTCGAGAACATTATCTCGGAAAGCAAAAATGGGTATGTTTGAAGGAATAGTGGTTCCAACAATGTTGTATGGTTGCGAGGCGTGGGCTATGGATAGAGTTGTGCGCAGGAGGATGGATGTGCTGGAAATGAGATGTTTGAGGACAATGTGTGGTGTGAGGTGGTTTGATCGAGTGAGTAACGTAAGGGTAAGAGAGATGTGTGGAAATAAAAAGAGCGTGGTTGAGAGAGCAGAGGAGGGTGTTTTGAAGTGGTTTGGGCACATGGAGAGAATGAGTGAGGAAAGATTGACCAAGAGGATATATGTGTCGGAGGTGGAGGGAACGAGGAGAAGAGGGAGACCAAATTGGAGGTGGAAAGATGGAGTGAAAAAGATTTTGTGTGATCGGGGCCTGAACATGCAGGAGGGTGAAAGGAGGGCAAGGAATAGAGTGAATTGGAGCGATGTGGTATACCGGGGTTGACGTGCTGTCAGTGGATTGAATCAGGGCATGTGAAGCGTCTGGGGAAAACCATGGAAGGCTGTGTAGGTATGTATATTTGCGTGTGTGGACGTATGTATATACATGTGTATGGGGGGGGGATTTCTTTCGTCTGTTTCCTTGCGCTACCTCGCAAACGCGGGAGACAGCGACAAAGTATAAAAAAAAAAAAAAAAAAAAAAAAACTTAGAAAAGCAAATGGATTTGTATGTAGCATTTATGGATCTGGAGAAGGCATATGATAGAGTTGATAGAGATGCTCTGTGGAAGGTATTAAGAATATATGGTGTGGGAGGAAAGTTGTTAGAAGCAGTGAAAAGTTTTTATCGAGGATGTAAGGCATGTGTACATGTAGGAAGAGAGGAAAGTGATTGGTTCTCAGTGAATGTAGGTTTGCGGCAGGGGTGTGTGATGTCTCCATGGTTGTTTAATTTGTTTATGGATGGGGTTGTTAGGGAGGTAAATGCAAGAGTTTTGGAAAGAGCGGCAAGTATGAAGTCTGTTGGGGATGAGAGAGCTTGGGAAGTGAGTCAGTTGCTGTTCGCTGATGATACAGCGCTGGTGGCTGATTCATGTGAGAAACTGCAGAAGCTGGTGACTGAGTTCGGTAAAGTGTGTGGAAGAAGAAAGTTAAGAGTAAATGTGAATAAGAGCAAGGTTATTAGGTACAGTAGGGTTGAGGGTCAAGTCAATTGGGAGGTGAGTTTGAATGGAGAAAAACTGGAGGAAGTGAAGTGTTTTAGATATCTGGGAGTGGATCTGGCAGCGGATGGAACCATGGAAGCGGAAGTGAAGCATAGGGTGGGGGAGGGGGCGAAAATTCTGGGGCCTTGAAGAATGTGTGGAAGTCGAGAACATTATCTCGGAAAGCAAAAATGGGTATGTTTGAAGGAATAGTGGTTCCAACAATGTTGTATGGTTGCGAGGCGTGGGCTATGGATAGAGTTGTGCGCAGGAGGATGGATGTGCTGGAAATGAGATGTTTGAGGACAATGTGTGGTGTGAGGTGGTTTGATCGAGTGAGTAACGTAAGGGTAAGAGAGATGTGTGGAAAGAAAAAGAGCGTGGTTGAGAGAGCAGAAGAGGGTGTTTTGAAGTGGTTTGGGCACATGGAGAGAATGAGTGAGGAAAGATTGACCAAGAGGATATATGTGTCGGAGGTGGAGGGAACGAGGAGAAGAGGGAGACCAAATTGGAGGTGGAAAGATGGAGTGAAAAAGATTTTGTGTGATCGGGGCCTGAACATGCAGGAGGGTGAAAGGAGGGCAAGGAATAGAGTGAATTGGAGCGATGTGGTATACCGGGGTTGACGTGCTGTCAGTGGATTGAATCAAGGCATGTGAAGCGTCTGGGGTAAACCATGGAAAGCTGTGTAGGTATGTATATTTGCGTGTGTGGACATATGTATATACATGTGTATGGGGGGGGGGGGGGTTGGGCCATTTCTTTCGTCTGTTTCCTTGCGCTACCTCGCAAACGCGGTAGACAGCGACAAAGTATAATAAAAAATAAATAAAATATATATATATATATATATATATATATATATATATATATATGTGCATAGGTGAAGGGAACAGGGAGAAGTGGGAGATCAAATTGGAGGTGGAAGGATGGAGTGAAAAGGATTTTGAGTGATCAGGGCCTGAAAATACTGGAGGGTGAAAGGCATGCAAAGAATAAGAGTGAATTGGAACGATGTGGTATACTTGGGTTGACGTACTGTCAATGAACTGAACCAGGGCATGTGAAACATCTGGGGTAAACCTTGGAAAGATCTGTGGGGCCTGGATGTATATAGGGAGCTGTGGTTTCGGTGCATTACACATGACAGCTAGAGACTGAGTGTGAACAAATATGGCCTTTTTTGTCTGTTTTCCTGGCGCTACCCCAGTGAAGTGGGGGGGTAGCGGTGCTGTTTCCTATGGGGTGGGGTGGCACTAGGAATGGATAAAGGCAAGTAAGTATGTATATGTACATGTGTATATATGTATATGTGTATGTGATGACAGCGACAAAGTATAATGAATAAATAAAATGTATATGTATGTATAGGTATGTATATGTGCATGCATGGGCATTTATGTATATACATGTGTATGTGGATGGGTTGGGCCTTTCTTTTGTCTGTTTCCTTGCGCTACCTTGCTAACACGGGAGACAGCGTCACAGTATAATAATTAAAAAAAAGAATAATGAGTGGATGGGTTGTTCTTCATCTGTGTCCTGGTGCTTCCTTGCTGATGCGAGAAATGGCGATCAATCATGATAAACACCAAATAAACTCATCTTTTGAGAGGATCCTGAACAATGTTATCTGTTGCCTCATAATGAGCATTTCTTTCATCATCTCTTTTTTTCTAACTCGTGTTGTACATTTAATTCCTTAGCTGTTTCTCTGGCAAATAGCTTGAGCACCTGGAACCCTAATACTTTGTTCTGCTCAATGAAATCAACTGTTGCTGACTCTGTTGAAATGTTGGTTACAATGATGCTCAAAATATCATTATGTATTTCACCAAATAGCAGAAAATTATAATAATCTTATGGTCAACAGGAAGTTTGTGATCTTCTTTTTGGAATTTCATCATTTGTGCCCTTGATTTTAATAATATATTACATATTCCCCACTGCTTCAGCTTACCCATTTTTGTCTTGGATCACATCTTTAGCATTGTTGTCACAGTTTTCATAAGATGATACAGGTGTGTACAAGCATTCATAGGGTGTATATCTCCTGAACATGACGTGAATTGTCAGAGTTTTAACACAACAGTCTACCACAGGCTATGGGCACGTGAAATATAAGGTGGATTCAGATCTTTTTGTATTCTATGTGCCATGCCTGACTTTATGCTTTCCTTCATATGAGCTGGATTATCCTATGACTGTCCATGACAGTCACTAAGGATCAGAGCTAAACCTTTTTCCAAGAATTGCAAGAACATAGCCCAGGAGGACTTTTTCATGCTAGGCATTGATCAAGTTTCCACTAAATGATAGAAATGATTTGTTTCTGCTATTACCACAAAGTTCTTGGCTCACTGTAGGGTTCAGAAAAACCAGTCTTGATTGAAGGACTTTCTGAGGTTATGACAGGGCACACCAAAAATATAACATATAACCCTCTTTTGACTTTTCTCGCAGACAGTTTTAGACAGTTCACGGTGCAGTAATACAAGGTGGAAAGATTCCATCGAGTGGTGGTGGAAATAGTGATCTCATGTTGTGGATGTTGTGTGGATGTTAATAATCTGTTATTCACAAGTGATAGTAGTGTAAATATTCGGTATTACAATCATAAACTAATGTCAACTTTAGTTTTGACAAATATTTATTCACAGATTTTCCCATGTAATCCAGTTCAGTGGGGCCTGGACAAATGCTGATAGCCCAAAGTCATCAGCTCATTCTCTGTAAGCTCAGAAAAAATCTCGGACTGCAAATACTTTCTCCCAGAACTGCAATTTAATGTATTATTAATCAGAAATAATAATCCCCTGGGGATAGGGGATTAAGAGTACTTCCCACGTATTCCCTGCGTGTCGTAGAAGGCGACTAAAAGGGGAGGGAGCGGGGGGCTGGAAATCCTCCCCTCTCGTTTTTTTTTTAATTTTCCAAAAGAAGGAACAGAGAATTGGGCCAGGTGAGGGTATTCCCTCAAAGGCCCAGTCCTCTGTTCTTAACGCTACCTCGCTAATGCGGGAAATGGCGAATAGTTTGAAAGAAAGAAGAAAGAATATATATATATATATGCATTTGTGGTGTGTATGTATACATATATACATATGTGTATGTGGGTGGGTTGGGACATTCTCTCGTCTGTTTCCTTGCGCTACCTCGTAAACGCGGGACACAACAAAGCATAACAATATAAATATATATTTATTTATTCATTTATTTTCCTTTGTCGCTGTCTCCCGCGTTAGCAAGGTAGCACAAAGAAACAGACGAAAGAATGGCCCAACCCGCCCACATACATGTGTATATACATACACGTCCACGCACACAAATATACATACCTATACATCTCAATGTACACATATATATACACACACAGACATAGACATATATACACATGTCTATAATTCATAGTCTGCCTTTATTTGTTCCCATCGCCACCCAGCCACACATGGAATAACAACCCCCTCCCCCCTCATGTGTGCGAGTTAGCGCTAGGAAAAGACAAACAAGGCCCCATTCGTTCACACTCAGTCTCTAGCTGTCATGTAATAATGCACCGAAACCATAGCTCCCTTTCCACATCCAGGCCCCACACAGCTTTCCATGGTTTACCCCAGACGCTTCACATGCCCTGGTTCAATCCATTGACAGCAAGTCGACCCCAGTATACCACATCGTTCCAATTCACTCTATTCCTTGCACGCCTTTCACCCTCCTGCACGTTCAGTCCCCGATCACACAAAATCTTTTTCACTCCATCTTTCCACCTCCAATTTGGTCTCCCGCTTCTCCTCGTTCACTCCACCTCTGACACATATAGCCTCCTTGTCAATCTTTCCTCACTCATTCTCTCCATGTGACCAAACCATTTCAAAACACCCTCTTCTGCTCTCTCAACCACACTCTTTTTATTTCCACACATCTCTATTACCCTTACATTACTTACTCGATCAAACCACCTCACACCACACACTGTCCTCAAACATCTCATTTCCAACACATCCACCCTCCTGCGCACAACTCTATCCATAGCCCACGCCTCGCAACCATACAACATTGTTGGAACCTCTATTCCTTCAAACATACCCATTTTTACTTTCTGAGATAATGTTCTCGACTTCCAAACATTCTTCAAGGCTCCCAGAAATTTCACCCCCTCCCCCACCCTATGATTCACTTCCGCTTCCATGGTTCCATCCGCTGCCAGATCCACTCCCAGATATCTAAAACACTTTACTTCCTCCAGTTTTTCTCAATTCGAACTTACCTCCCAGTTGACTTGACCCTCAACCCTACTGTACCTAATAACCTTGCTCTTATTCACATTTACTCTTAACTTTCTTCTTTCACACACTTTACCAAACTCAGTCACCAGCTTCTACAGTTTCTTACATGAATCAGCCACCAGCGCTGTATCATCAGCGAATAACAACTGACTCACTTCCCAAGCTCTCTCATCCACAACAGACTGCATACTTGCCCCTCTTTCCGAAACTCTTGCATTCACCTCCCTAACAACCCCATCCATAAACAAATCAAACAACCATGGAGACATCACACACCCCTGCCGCAAACCTACATTCACTGAGAACCAATCACTTTCCTCTCTTCCTACACGTACACATGCCTTACATCCTCAATAAAAACTTTTCAATGATTCTAACAACTTGCCTCCCACACCATATATTCTTAAAACCTTCCACAGAGCATCTCTATCAACTCTATCACATGCCTTCTCCAGATCCATAAATGCTACATACAATTCCATTTGTTTTTCTAAGTATTTCTCACATACATTCTTCAAAGCAAACACCTGATCCACACATCCTCTACCACTTCTGAAACCACACTGATCTTCCCCAATCTGATGCTCTGTACATGCCTTCACCCTCTCAATCAATACCCTCCCATATAATTTACCAGGAATACTCAACAAATTTATACCTCTGTAATCTGAGCACTCACTCTTATCCCCTTTGCCTTTGTACAATGGCACTATGCAAGCACTCCGCCATTCCTCAGGCACCTCACCATAAGTCATACATACATTAAATATCCTTACCAACCAGTCATCAATACAGTCACCCCCTTTTATAATAAATTCCACTGCAATACCATCCAAACCTGCTGCCTTGCCGGCTTTCATCTTCCATAAAGCTTTTACTACCTCTTCTCTATTTACCAATTCATTTTCCCTAACCCTCTCACTTTGCACACCACCTCGACCAAAACACCCTATATCTGCCACTCTATCACCAAACACATTCAACAAACCTTCAAAATACTCACTCCATCTCCTTCTCACATCGCCACTACTTGTTATCACCTCCTCATTAGCGCACTTCACTGAAGTTCCCATTTCCCCTTTGTCTTACGCACTGTATTTACCTCCTTCCAAAACATCTTTTTATTCTCCCTGAAATTTAATGATACTCTCTCACCCCAACTCTCATTTGCCCTCTTTTTCACCTCTTACACCTTTCTCTTGACCTCCTGCCTCTTTCCTTTATACCTCTCCCACTCATTTGCATTTTTTTCCCTGCAAAAATCATCCAAATGCCTCTCTCTTCTCTTTCACTAATAATCTTACTTCTTCATCCCACCACTTACTACCTTTTGTAATCAACCCACCTCCCACGCTTCTTATGCCACAAGCATCTTTTCCGCAAGCCATCACTGCTTCCCGAAATACATCCCATTCCTCCCCAACTCCCCTTACCTCCTTTGTTCTTACCTTTTTCCATTCTGTACTCAATCTCTCCTGGTACTTCCTCACACAAGTCTTCTTCCCAAGCTCACTTACTCTCACCACTCTCTTCACCCCAACATTTTCTCTTCTTTTTTGAAAACCCCCACAAATCTTCACCTTCGCCTCCACAAGATAATGATCAGACATCCCTCCACTTGCACCTCTCAGCACATTTACATCCAAAAGTCTCTCTTTCGTGCGTCTATATATTAACACGTAATCCAGTAACGCTCTCTGGCCATCTCTCCTACTTACATACGTATACTTATGTATATCTCGCTATTTAAACCAGGTATTCCCAATCACCAGTCCTTTTTCAGCACATAAATCTACAAGCCCTACACCATTTCCATTTACAACACGGAACACTTCATGTATACCAATTATTCCCTCAACTGCCACATTACTCACCTTTGCATTAAAATCACCCATCACTATAACCCAGTCTTTTGCATCAAAACCACTAACACACTCATTCCGCTGCTCCCAAAACACTTGCATCTCATGATCTTTCTTCTCATGCCGAGGTGCATAAGCACCAATAATCACCCATCTCTCCATCAACTTTCAGTTTTACCCATATCAATCTCGAATTTACTTTCTTACACTCTATCACATACTCCCACAACTCCTGACTCAGGAGTAGTGCTACTCCTTCCCTTGCTCTTGTCCTCTAACTAACCCCTGACTTTATTCCCAAGACATTCCCAAACCACTCTTCCCCTTTACCCTTGAGCTTCGTTTCACTCAGAACCAAAACATCCACGTTTCTTTCCTCAAACATACTACCTATCTCTCCTTTTTTCTCATCTTGGTTACATCCACACACATTAGACACCCCAATCTGAGCCTTCGAGGAGGATGAGCACTCCTCGCGTGACTCCTTCTTCTATTTCCCCTTTTAGAAAGTTAAAGTACAAGGAGGGGAGGGTTTCTGGCTCCCCCGCTCCCATTCCATTTAGTCGGCTTCTACGACACGTGTGAAATGCGTGGGAAGTATTCTTTCTCCCCTATCCCCAGGGATAAATATAAATATATATATATATATATATATTATCCCTGGGGATAGGGGAGAAAGAATACTTCCCACGTATTCCCTGCGTGTCGTAGAAGGCGACTAAAAGGGAAGGGAGCGGGGGGCTGGAAATCCTCCCCTCTCAATTTTTTTTTTCTTTTTTATTTTCCAAAAGAAGGAACAGAGAAGGGGGCCTGGTGAGGATATTCCCTAAAAGGCCCAGTCCTCTGTTCTTAACGCTACCTCGCTAATGCGGGAAATGGCGAATAGTATGAAAGAAAAGAAAAAGATATATATATATATATATATATATATATATATATATCCTGGGGATAGGGGAGAAAGAATACTTCCCACGCATTCCTCGTGTCTCGTAGCAGGCGACTAAAGGGGACGGAAGCAGGGGGTTAAAAACCTTCCCCTCCTTATATTTTGACTTTCTAAAAGGGGAAACAGAAGAAGGAGTCTCCCAGGGAGTGCTCATCCTCCTAGAAGGCTCAGATTGGGGTGTCTAAATGTGTGTGGACAGAGACAAGATGAGAAAAAAGGAGAGATAGGTAGTATGTTTGAGGAAAGGAACATGGATGTTTTGGCTCTGAGTGAAAAGAAGCTCAATGGTAAAGGGGAAGTGTGTTTGAGAATGTCTTGAGAACAAAGTCAGGAGTTAGTAAGAGGAAAAGAGCAAGGGAAGGAGTAGCAATACTCCTGAAACAGGAGTGGTGGGAGTATGTGATAGAGTGTAAGAAAGTAAACTCTAGATTCATATGGGTTAAACTGAAAGTTGATGGAGAGAGATGGGTGATTATTGGTGCATATGCACCTGGGCATGAGAAGAAAGATCATGAGAGGCAAGTGTTTTGGGAGCAGCTGAATAAGTGTGTTAGTAGTTTTGATGCACGAGGACGGGTTATAGTGATGGGTGATTTGAATGCAAAGGTGAGTAATGTGGCAGTTGAGGGAATAATTGGTATACATGGAGTGTTCAGTGTTGTAAATGGAAACGTGGAAGAGCTTGTAGATTTATGTGCTGAAAAAGGACTGGTGATAGGGAATAACTGGTTTAAAAAGCGAGATATACATAAATATACGTATGTAAGTAGGAGAGATGGCCAGAGAGCGTTATTGGATTACGTGTTAATTGACAGGCGTGCGAGAGAGACTTTTGGATGTAAATGTGCAGAGAAGTGCAACTGGAGGGATGTCTGATCATTACCTTGTGGAGGCGAAGGTAAAGATTTGTAGGGGTTTTCAGAAAAGAAGAGAGAATGTTGGGGTGAAGAGAGTGGTGAGAGTAAGTGACCCTGAGAAGAAGACTTGTGTGAGGAAGCACCAGGAGAGACTGGGTACAGAATGGAAAAAGGTGAGAACAAAGGAGGAAAGGGGAGTGGGGGAGGAATGGGATGTATTTAGGGAAGCAGTGATGGCTTGCGCCAAAAAATGCTTAGGGCATGTGAAGCGTGGGAGGTGGAGAGATTAGAAAGGGTAGTGAGTGGTGGGATTAAGAAGTAAGATTATTAGTGAAATAGAAGAGAGAGGCATTTGGACAATTTTTGCAGGCAAATAATTCAAATGAGTGGGAGATGTATAAAAGAAAGAGTCAGGAGGTCAAGAGGAAGGTGCAAGAGGTGAAAAAGAGGGTAAATGAGAGTTGGGGTGACAGAGTATCATTAAATTCTGGGGAGAATAAAAAGATGTTTTGGAAGGAGGTAAATAGTGTGCGTAAGACAAGGGAACAAATGGGAACTTCAGTGAAGGGGGCTACCAGGGAGGTGATAACAAGTAGTGGTGATGTGAGAAGGAGATAGAGTGAGTATTTTGAAGGTTTGTTGAATGTGTTTGATGACAGAGTGGAAGATATAGGGTGTTTTGGTCGAGGTGGTGTGCAAAGTGAGAGGGTTAGGGAAAATGATTTGGGAAACAGGTAGGGAATAATGATTTGGTAAACAGAGAAGAGGTAGTAAAACTGTTGCAGAAGGTGAAAGCCAGCAAGGCAACAGGTTTGGATGGTATTGCAGTGGAATTTATTAAAAAAGGGGGTGACTGTATTGTTGACTGGTTGGTAAGGTTATTTAATGTATGTATGATTCATGGTGAGGTGCCTGAGGATTGGAGGAATGCTTGCATAGTGCAACTGTACAAAGGCAAAGGGGATAAAAGCAAGTGCTCGAATTACAGAGGTATAAGTTTGTTGAGTATTCTTGGGAAATTATATGGGAGGGTATTGATTGAGAGGGTGAAGGCATGTACAGAGCATCAGATTGGGGAGGAGCAGTGTGGTTTCAGAAGTGGCAGAGAATGTGTGGATCAGATGTTTGCTTTGAAGAATGTATGTGAGAAATACTTAGAAAAGCGAGTGGATTTGTATGTAGCATTTATGGATCTGGAGAAGGCATATGATAGAGTTGATAGAGATGCTCTGTGGAATGTATGAAGAATATATGGTGTGGGAGGCAAGTTATTAGAAGCAGTGAAAGTTTTTATCAAGGATGTAAGGCATGTGTACGTGTAGGAAGAGAGGAGAGTGATTGGTTCTCAGTGATTGTAGGTTTGCGACAGGGGTGTGTGATGTCTCCATGGTTGTTTAATTTGTTTATGGATGGGGTAGTTAGGGAGGTGAATGCAAGAGTTTTGGAACGAGGGGCAAGTATGCAGTCTGTTGGGGATGAGAAAGCTTGGGAAGTGAGTCAGTTGGTCACTGATGATACAGCGCTGGTGGCTGATTCATGTGAGAAACTGCAGAAGCTGGTGATTGAGTTTGTAAAGTATGTGAAAGAAGAAAGTTGAGAGTAAATGTGAATAAGAGCAAGGTTATTAGGTACAGTAGGGTTCAGGGTCAAGTCAATTGGGAGGTAAGTTTGAATGGAGAAAAACAGGAGGAAGTATAATAGAGTTGTGCACCGGAGAGTAGATGAGCTGGAAATGAGATGTTTGAGGACAATGTGTGGTGTGAGGTGGTTTGATCGAGTAAGTAATAACAGGGTAAGAGAGATATGTGGTAATAAAAAGAGTGTGGTTGAGAGAGCAGAAGAGGGTGTTTTGAAATGGTTTAGTCACATGGAGAGAATGAGTGAGGAAAGATTATCAAAGAGGATATATGTGTCAGAGGTGAAGGAAACGAGAAGTGGGAGACCTAATTGGAGGTGGAAAGATGGAGTGAAAAAGATTTTGAGTGATCAGGGCCTGAATATGCAGGAGGTTGAGAGGTGTGAAAGGAATAGAGTGAACTAGAACGATGTGGTATACCGGGGTCGACGTGCTGTCAATGGATTGAACCAGGGCTTGTGAAGTGTCTGGGGTAAACCATGGAAAGTTCTGTGGGGCCTGGGTGGGGAAAAGGAGCTGTGGTTTCGGTGCATTATTACATGACAGCTAGGGACTAAGTGTGAACGAATGGGTCCTTTGTTGTCTTCCTAGCGCTACCACGCGCACATGAGGGGGGAGGGGGTTGTTATTACATGTGTGGCGGTGTGGCGATGGGAATGAATAAAGGCAGAAAGTATGAATTATGTACATGTGTATACATGTATATGTCTGTGTGTGTATATATATGTATACGTTGAGATGGGAAACAGAAGAAGGAGTCACGCGGGGAGTGCTCATCCTCCTCGAAGGCTCAGAGTGGGGTGCCTAAATGTGTGTGGATGTAACCAAGATGTGACAAAAGGAGAGATAGGTAGTATGTTTGAGGAAAGGAACCTGGATGTTTTGGCTCTGAGTGAAACGAAGCTCAAGGGTAAAGGGGAAGAGTGGTTTGGAAATGTCTGGGGAGTGAAGTCAGGGGTTAGTGAGAGGACAAGAGCAAGGGAAGGAGTAGCAATACTCCTGAAACAGGAGTTGTGGGAGTATGTGAATGTAAGAAAGTAAATTCTCGATTAATATGGGTAAAATTGAAAGTTGATGGAGAGAGGTGGGTGATTATTGGTGCATATGCACCTGGGCATGAGAAGAAAGATCATGAGAGGCAAGTGTTTTGGGAGCAGCTAAATGAGTGTGTTAGCGGTTTTGATGCACGAGACCGGGTTATAGTGATGGGTGATTTGAATGCAAAGGTGAGTAATGTGGCAGTTGAGGGAATAATTGGTATGCATGGGGTGTTCAGTGTTGTAAATGGAAATGGTGAAGAGCTTGTAGATTTATGTGCTGAAAAAGGACTGATGATTGGGAATACCTGGTTTAAAAAGCGAGATATACATAAGTATACTTATGTAAGTAGGAGAGATGGCCAGAGAGCGTTATTGGATTACGTGTTAATTGAGAGGCGTGCGAAAGAGAGACTTTTGGATGTCAATGTGCTGAGAGGTGCAACTGGAGGGATGTCTGATCATTATCTTGTGGAGGCTAAGGTGAAGATTAGTATGGGTTTTCAGAAAAGAAGAGTGAATGTTGGGGTGAAGAAGGTGGTGAGAGTAAGTGAGCTTGGGAAGGAGACCTGTGTGAAGAAGTATCAGGAGAGACTGTGTACAGAATGGAAAAAGGTGAGAAAAATGGAAGTAAGGGGAGTGGGGGAGGAATGGGATGTATTTAGGGAATCAGTGATGGATTGCGCAAAAGATGCTTGTGGCATGAGAAAAGTGGGAGGTGGGCTGTTTAGAAAGGGTAGTGAGTGGTGGGATGAAGAAGTAAGAGTATTAGTGAAAGAGAAGAGAGAGGCATTTGGACGATTTTTGCAGGGAAAAAATGCAATTGAGTGGGAGAAGTATAAAAGAAAGAGACAGGAGGTCAAGAGAAAGGTGCAAGAGGTGAAAAAAAGGGCAAATGAGAGTTGGGGTGAGAGACTATCAGTAAATTTTAGGGAGAATAAAAAGATGTTCTGGAAGGAGGTAAATAGGGTGCGTAAGACAAGGGAGCAAATGGGAACTTCAGTGAAGGGCATAAATGGGGAGGTGATAACAAGTAGTGGTGATGTGAGAAGGAGATGGAATGAGTATTTTGAAGGTTTGTTGAATGTGTCTGATGACAGAGTGGCAGATATAGGGTGTTTGGGTCGAGGTGGTGTGCAAAGTGAGAGGGTTAGGGAAAATGATTTGGTAAACAGAGAAGAGGTAGTAAAAGCTTTGCGGAAGATGAAAGCCGGCAAGGCAGCAGGTTTGGATGGTATTGCAGTGGAATTTATTAAAAAAGGGGGTGACTGTATTGTTGACTGGTTGGTAAGGTTATTTAATGTATGTATGACTCATGGTGAGGTGCCTGAGGATTGGCGGAATGCGTGCATAGTGCCATTGTACAAAGGCAAAGGGGATAAGAGTGAGTGCTCAAATTACAGAGGTATAAGTTTGTTGAGTATTCCTGGTAAATTATATGGGAGGGTATTGATTGAGAGGGTGAAGGCATGTACAGAGCATCAGATTGGGGAAGAGCAGTGTGGTTTCAGAAGTGGTAGAGGATGTGTGGAACAGGTGTTTGCTTTGAAGAATGTATGTGAGAAATACTTAGAAAAGCAAATGGATTTGTATGTAGCATTTATGGATCTGGAGAAGGCATATGATAGAGTTGATAGAGATGCTCTGTGGAAGGTATTAAGAATATATGGTTTGGGAGGCAAGTTGTTAGAAGCAGTGAAAAGTTTTTATCGAGGATGTAAGGCATGTGTACGTGTAGGAAGAGAGGAAAGTGATTGGTTCTCAGTGAATGTAGGTTTGTGGCAGGGGTGTGTGATGTCTCCATGGTTGTTTAATTTGTTTATGGATGGAGTTGTTAGGGAGGTGAATGCAAGAGTTTTGGAAAGAGGGGCAAGTATGAAGTCTGTTGGGGATGAGAGAGCTTGGGAAGTGAGTCAGTTGTTGTTCGCTGATGATACAGCGCTGGTGGCTGATTCATGTGAGAAACTGCAGAAGCTGGTGACTGAGTTTGGTAAAGTGTGTGAAAGAAGAAAGTTAAGAGTAAATGTGAATAAGAGCAAGGTTATTAGGTACAGTAGGGTTGAGGGTCAAGTCAATTGGGAGGTGAGTTTGAATGGAGCAAAATTGGAGGAAGTGAAGTGTTTTAGATATCTGGGAGTGGATCTGGCAGCGGATGGAACCATGGAAGCGGAAGTGGATCATAGGGTGGGGGAGGGGGCGAAAATTCTGGGAGCCTTGAAGAATGTGTGGAAGTCGAGAACATTATCTCGGAAAGCAAAAATGGGTATGTTTGAAGGAATAGTGGTTCCAACAATGTTGTATGGTTGCGAGGCGTGGGCTATGGATAGAGTTGTGCGCAGGAGGATGGATGTGCTGGAAATGATATGTTTGAGGACAATGTGTGGTGTGAGGTGGTTTGATCGAGTAAGTAACGTAAGGGTAAGAGAGATGTGTGGAAATAAAAAGAGCGTGGTTGAGAGAGCAGAAGAGGGTGTTTTGAAATGGTTTGGGCACATGGAGAGAATGAGTGAGGAAAGATTGACCAAGAGGATATATGTGTCGGAGGTGGAGGGAACGAGGAAAAGAGGGAGACCAAATTGTAGGTGGAAAGATGGAGTGAAAAAGATTTTGTGTGATCGGGGCCTGAACATGCAGGAGGGTGAAAGGAGGGCAAGGAATAGAGTGAATTGGAGCGATGTGGTATACCGGGGTTGACGTACTGTCAGTGGATTGAATCAAGGCATGTGAAGCGTCTGGGGTAAACCATGGAAAGCTGTGTAGGTATGTATATTTGCGTGTGTGGACGTATGTATATACATGTGTGTGGGGGTGGGTTGGGCCATTTCTTTCGTCTGTTTCCTTGCGCTACCTCGCAAACGCGGGAGACAACGACAAAGCAAAAAAAAAAAAAAATATATATATATATTGGAAAGGATCACAATTTTGTGCGTGATCAAGATTTCCTGTGAGTCCACGGGGAAAATGAAACACAAATTCCCGAGTGCACTTTCGTGTAATTATCACATCATCAGGGAGACACTAGAGAGAAATACAACATTCAGTTTATATACATCGAAGAGGCGAAGAAGGACGCCAAATGGCGCAAATGGAAATGGTGAAGAGCTTGTAGATTTATCCGCTGAAAAAGGACTTTTGGATGTTAATGTGCTGAGAGGTGCAACTGGAGGGATGTCTGATCATTATCTTGTGGAGGCTAAGGTGAAGATTTGTATGGGTTTTCAGAAAAGGAGAGTGAATGTTGGGGTGATGAAAGTGGTGAGAGTAAGTGAGTTTGGGAAGGAGACTTGTGTGAGGAAGTACCAGGAGAGACTGAGTATAGAATGGAAAAAGGCAAGAACAAAGGAAATGAGGGGAGTGGGGGAGGAATGGGATGTATTTAGGAAAGCAGTGATGTCTTGTGCAAAAGATGCTTGTGGCATGAGAAGCGTGGGAGCGGGCAGATTAGAAAGGGTAGTGAGTGGTGGGATGAAGAAATAAGATTATTAGTACAAGACAAGCGAGAGGTATTTGGACTAGTTTTGCATGGAAATAATGCAAATGACTGGAAGATGTATAAAAGAAAGAGGCAGGAGGTCAAGAGAAAGGTGCAATAGGTGAAAAAGTGGCCAAATAAGAGTTGGGGTAAGAGAATATCATTAAATTTTAGAGAATAAAAAGATGTTTTGGAAAAAGTTAAATAAAGTACATAAGACAAGAGAACAAATGGGAATATCAGTGAAGGGGGATAATAGGGAGGTGATAACAAGTAGTGGTGATGTGAGAAGGAGATGGAGTGAGTATTTAGAAGGTTTCTTGAATGTGTCTGATGATAGAGTGGCAGATATAGGGCGTTTTGGTCGAGGTGGTGTGAAAAGTGAGAGGGTTAGAGAGAATGATTTGGGAAACAGAGAGGAGGTAGTAAAAGCTTTGCAGAAGATGAAAGCCGGCAAGGCAGCGGGTTTGGATGGTATTGCAGAAGAATTTATTAAAAAAGGGGGTGACTTGTGTTGCTGACTGGATGGTAAGGTTATCTAATGTATGTATGACTCATGGTGAGATACCTGAGGATTGGCAGAATGGTTGCATAATGCCACTGTACAAAGGCAAAGGGGATAAAGGAGAGT
This sequence comes from Panulirus ornatus, assembly GCF_036320965.1. NCBI lineage: Eukaryota > Metazoa > Arthropoda > Malacostraca > Decapoda > Palinuridae > Panulirus > Panulirus ornatus. The sequence goes on from NC_092233.1 coordinate 41,949,868, forward strand.
GCTCAAATTAGAGAGGTATAAGTTTGTTGAGTATTACTGGGAAATTATATGGGAGGGTATTGATTGAGATGGTGAAGACATATAAAGAGCATCTGATTATAGGAAGAGCAGTGTGGTTTCAGAAGTGGTAGAGAATGTGTGGATCAGGTGTTTCCTTTGAAGAATGTATGTGAGAAATACTTAGAAAAACAAATGGATTTGTAAGTAGCATTTATGAATCTGAAGAAGTCATATGATACAGTTGACAGAGAGCTCTGTGGAAGGTATTAAGAATATATGGTGTGGGAGGCAAGCTGTTAGAAGCAGTGAAAGTTTTTATCGAGGATGTAAAGCATGTGTACAAGTAGGAAGAAAAGAAAGTGATTGGTTCTCCGTGAATGTCGGTTTGCGACAAGGATGCGTGATGTCTCCATGGTTGTTTAATTTGTTTATGGATGGGGTTGTTAGGGAGGTGAATGCAAGAGTTTTGGAGAGAGGGGCAAGTATGCAGTCTGTTGTGGATGAGGGAGCTTCGGAAGTGAGCCAGTTGTTGTTCGCTGATGATACAGCGCTGGTGGCTGAGTCGGGTGAGACACTGCAGAAGCTAGTGACTGAATTTCGTAAAGAGTGTGAAAGAAGAAAGTTAAGAGTAAATGTGAATGAAAGCAAGGAAGGAACGAAAAGAAGTGGAAGACCAAATTAGAGGTGGAAGGATGGTGTGAAAAAGATTTTGAGTGATCGGGGCCTAAACATGTGGGACGGTGAGAGTTGTGCAAGGAATAGAGTGAAATGGAACGATGTGGTACACCGGGGTTAACGTGCTGTCAATGGATTGAACCAGGTCATGTGAAGCGTCTGGGGTAAACCATAGAAAGTTTTGTGGGGCCTGGATGTAGAAAGAGAGCTGTGGTTTCGGTGCATTATATATGACAGGTAGAGACTGAGTGTGGACGAATGTGGAATTTGTCGTCTTTTCCTAGCGCTACCTCGTGCATATGTGGGAGGAGGAGGTTGTCATTTCATGTGTGGCGGGGTGGTGATGGGAATGAATAAGGGCAGACATTATGAATTATGTACATATATTTTTTTTTTTTTTTTATATACTTTGTCGCTGTCTCCCGCATTTGCGAGGTAGAGCAAGGAAACAGACGAAAGAAATGGCCCAACCCCCCCCCCATACACATGTATATACATACGTCCACACACGCAAATATATACCTCCTACACAGCTTTCCATGGTTTACCCCAGACGCTTCACATGCCCTGCTTCAATCCACTGACAGCACGTCAACCCCGGTATACCGCATCACTCCAATTCACTCTATTCCTTGCCCTCCTTTCACCCTCCTGCATGTTCAGGCCCCGATCACACAAAATCTTTTTCACTCCATCTTTCCACCTCCAATTTGGTCTCCCTCTTCTCCTTGTTCCCTCCACCTCCGACACATATATCCTCTTGGTCAATCTTTCCTCACTCATCCTCTCCATGTGCCCAAACCACTTCAAAACACCCTCTTCTGCTCTCTCAACCACGCTCTTTTTATTTCCACACATCTCTCTTACCCTTACGTTACTCACTCGATCAAACCACCTCACATCACACATTGTCCTCAAACATCTCATTTCCAGCACATCCATCCTCCTGCGCACAACTCTATCCATAGCCCACGCCTCGCAACCATACAACATTGTTGGAACCACTATTCCTTCAAACATACCCATTTTTGCTTTCCGAGATAATGTTCTCGACTTCCACACATTCTTCAAGGCCCCCAGGATTTTCGCCCCCTCCCCCACCCTATGATCCACTTCCGCTTCCATGGTTCCATCCGCTGCCAGATCCACTCCCAGATATCTAAAACACTTCACTTCCTCCAGTTTTTCTCCATTCAAACTCACCTCCCAATTGACTTGACCCTCAACCCTACTGTACCTAATAACCTTGCTCTTATTCACATTTACTCTTAACTTTCTTCTTCCACACACTTTACCAAACTCAGTCACCAGCTTCTGCAGTTTCTCACATGAATCAGCCACCAGTGCTGTATCATCAGCGAACAACAACTGACTCACTTCCCAAGCTCTCTCATCCCCAACAGACTTCATACTTGCCCCTCTTTCCAAAAGTCTTGCATTTACCTCCCTAACAACCCCATCCATATATATATATATATATATATATATATATATATATATATGTAGATTTATGTGCTGAAAAAGGACTGGTGATTGGGAATACCTGGTTTAAAAATCGAGATATCCATAAGTATACGTATGTAAGTAGGAGAGATGGCCAGAGAGCGTTATTGGATTACATGTTAATTGACAGGCACGCGAAACAGAGACTTTTGGATGTTAATGTGCTGAGAGGTGCAACTGGAGGGATGTCTGATCATTATCTTGTGGAGGCTAAGGTGAAGAGTTGTATGGGTTTTCAAAAAAGAAGAGTGAATGTAGGGGTGAAGAGGGTGGTGAGAGTAAGTGAGCTTGGGAAGGAGACTTGTGTGAGGAAGTACCAGGAGAGACTGAGTCCAGAATGGAAAAAGGTGAAAACAATGGAAGTAAGGGGAGTGGGAGAGGAATGGGATGTATTTAGGGAATCAGTCATTGATTGCGCAAAAGATGCTTGTGGCACGAGAAGAGTGGGAGGTGGGTTGATTAGAAAGGGTAGTGAGTGGTGGGATGAAGAAGTAAGAGTATTAGTGAAAGAGAAGAGAGAGGCATTTGGACGATTTTTGCAGGGAAAAAATGCAATTGAGTTGGAGATGTATAAAAGAAAGAGACAGGAGGTTAAGAGAAAGGTGAAAGAGGTGAAAAAGAGGGCAAATGAGAGTTGGGGTGAGAGGGTATCATTAAATTTTAGGGAGAGTAAAAAGATGTTCTGGAAGGAGGTAAATAAATTGCGTAAGACAAGGGAGCAAATGGGAACTTCAGTGAAGGGTGCAAATGGGGAGATGATAACAAGTAGTGGTGAAGTGAGAAGGAGATGGAGAGAGTATTTTGAAGGTTTGTTGAATGTGTTTGATGATAGAGTGGCAGATATAGGGTGTTTTGGTCGAGGTGGTGTGCAAAGTGAGAGGGATAGGAAAAATGATTTGGTAAACAGAGAAGAGGTAGTAAAAGCTTTGCAGAAGATGAGAGCCGGCAAGGCAGCAGGTTTGGATGGTATTGCAGTGGAATTTATTAAAAAAGGGGGTGACTGTATTGTTGACTGGTTGGTAAGGTTATTTAATGTATGTATGACTCATGGTGAGGTGCCTGAGGATTGGCAAAATGCGTGCATAGTGCCATTGTACAAAGGCAAAGGGGACAAGAGTGAGTGCTCAAATTACAGAGGTATAAGTTTGTTGAGTATTCCTGGTAAATCATATGGGAGGGTATTGATTGAGAGGGTGAAGGCATGTACAGAGCATCAGATTGGGGAAGAGCAGTGGGGTTTCAGAAGTAGTAGAGGATGTGTGGATCAGGTGTTTGCTTTCAAGAATGTATGAGAAATACTTAGAAAAGCAAATAGATTTGTATGTAGCATTTATGGATCTGGAGAAGTCATATGATACAGCTGATAGATATGCTCTGTGGAAGGTATTAAGAATATATGGTGTGGGAGGAAAGTTGTTAGAAGCAGTGAAAAGTTTTTATCGAGGATGTAAGACATGTGTACGTGTAGGTAGAAAGGAAAGTGATTGGTTCTCAGTGAATGTTGGTTTGCGGCAGGGGTGTGTGATGTCTCCATGGTTGTTTAATTTGTTTATGGATGAGGTTGTTAGGGAGGTGAATGCAAGAGTTTTGGAAAGAGGGGCAAGTATAAAGTCTGTTGTGGATGAAAGAGCTTGGGAAGTGTCAGTTGTTGTTCGCTGATGATACAGCGCTAGTGGCTGATTCATGTGAGAAACTGCAGAAGCTGGTGACTGAGTTTGGTAAAGTGTGTGAAAGAAGAAAGTTAAGAGTAAATGTGAATAAGAGCAAGGTTATTAGGTACAGTAGGGTTGAGGGTCAAGTCAATTAGGAGGTAAGTTTGACTGGAGAAAAACTGGAGGAAGTAAAGTGTTTTAGATATCTGGGAGTGGATCTGGCAGCGGATGGAACCATGGAAGCAGAAGTGAATCATAGGGTGGGGGAGGGGGCAAAAATCCTGGGAACCTTGAAGAATGTGTGGAAGTCGAGAACATTATCTTGGAAAGCAAAATTGGGTATGTTTGAAGGAGTAGTGGTTCGAACAATTTTGTATGGTTGCGAGGCGTGGGCTATGGATAGAGTTGTGCGCAGGAGGGTGGATGTGCTGGAAATGAGATGTCTGAGGACAATGTGTGGTGTGAGGTGGTTTGATCGAGTAAGTAACGTAAGGGTAAGAGAGATGTGTGGAAATAAAAAGAGCATGGTTGAGAGAGCAGAAGAGGGTGTTTTGAAATGGTTTGGGCACATGGAGAGAATGAGTGAGGAAAGATTGACCAAGAGGATATATGTGTCGGAGGTGGAGGGAACGAGGAGAAGTGGGGGACCAAATTGGAGGTGGAAAGATGGAGTGAAAAAGATTTTGTGTGATCGGGGCCTGAACATGCAGGAGGGTCAAAGTAGGGCAAGGAATAGAGTGAATTGGAACGATGTGGTCTACCGGGGTTGACGTGCTGTCAGTGGATTGAATCAGGGCATGTGAAGCGTTTGGGGTAAACCATGGAAACCTGTATAGGTATGTATATTTGCGTGTGCGGATGTATGTATATACATGTGTATGGGGGTGGGTTGGGCCATTTCTTTCGTCTGTTTCCTTGCGCTACCTCGCAAATGCGGGAGACAGCGACAAAGAGAAAAAAAAAATATATGTATATATATATATATATATATATATATATATATATATATATATATATATATATATATATATATAATGATCAGACATCCCTCCAGTTGCACCTCTCAGCACATTAACATCCAAAAGTCTCTCTTTCGCACGCCTGTCAATTAACACGTAATCCAATAACGCTCTCTGGCCATCTCTCCTACTTACATAAGTATACTTATGTATATCTCGCTTTTTAAACCAGGTATTCCCAATCATCAGTCCTTTTTCAGCACATAAATCTACAAGCTCTTCACCATTTCCATTTACAATACTGAACACCCCATGTATACCAATTATTCCCTCAACTGCCACATTACTCACCTTTGCATTCAAATCACCCATCACTATAACCCGGTCTCGTGCATCAAAACCACTAACACACTCATTCAGCTGCTCCCAAAACCACTTGCCTCTCTTGATCTTTCTTCTCATGCCCAGGTGCATATGCACCAATAATCACCCACCTCTCTCCATCAACTTTCAGTTTTACCCATATTAATCGAGAATTTACTTTCTTACACTCTATCACATACTCCCACAACTCCTGTTTCAGGAGTATTGCTACTCCTTCCCTTGCTCATGTCCTCTCACTAACCCCTGACTTTACTCCCCAGACATTCCCAAACCACTCTTCCCCTTTACCCTTGAGCTTCGTTTCACTCAGAGCCAAAACATCCAGGTTCCTTTCCTCAAACATACTACCTATCTCTCCTTTTTTCACATCTTGGTTACATCCACACACATTTAGGCACCCCACTCTGAGCCTTCGAGGAGGATGAGCACTCCCCGCGTGACTCCTTCTTCTGTTTCCCATTTTAGAAAGTTAATACAAGGAGGGGAGGATTTCTGGCCCCCCGCTCCCGTCCCCTCTAGTCGCTTTCTACGACACGCGAGGAATACGTGGGAGGTATTCTTTCACCCCTATCCCCAGGGATAATATACACATATATATACATATACACATACACACACATACACATACATACGCACATATACACACACACACACACACATACATATATATACATAAGAAAAATGTAAGAAACAATTTAGAAAACTGAAACTTCTAGCTTGAAATGAATGAAAAAAATGAATGTCACATAATGGTTCAATCTCTGGCTATGGAAAAAAGGAAATGTATAATTTATTTACACAAACGTCAATAGCAGTTCTCATCAATTATCATTATCTTGTGGAGGCTAAGGTGAAGATTTGTATGGGTTTTCAGAAAAGAAGAGTGAATGTTGGGGTGAAGAGGGTGGTGAGAGTAAGTGAGCTTGAGAAGGAGACCTGTGTGAGGAAGTACCAGGAGAGACTGAGTACAGAATGGAAAAAGGTGAGAACAATGGAAGCAAGGGGAGTGGGGGAGGAATGGGATGTATTTAGGGAATCAGTGATGGATTGCGCAAAAGATGCTTGTGGCATGAGAAGAGTGGGAGGTGGGTTGATTAGAAAGGGTAGTGAGTGGTGGGATGAAAAAGTAAGAGTATTAGTGAAAGAGAAGAGAGAGGCATTTGGACGATTTTTGCAGGGAAAAAATGCAATTGAGTGGGAGATGTATAAAAGAAAGAGACAGGAGGTTAAGAGAAAGGTGCAAGAGGTGAAAAAAAGGGCAAATGAGAGTTGGGGTGAGAGAGTATCATTAAATTTTAGGGAGAATAAAAAGATGTTCTGGAAGGAGGTAAATAAAGTGCGTAAGACAAGGGAGCAAATGGGAACTTCAGTGAAGGGCGCAAATGGGGAGGTGATAACAAGTAGTGGTGATGTGAGAAGGAGATGGAGTGAGTATTTTGAAGGTTTGTTGAATGTGTTTGATGATAGAGTGGCAGATATAGGGTGTTTTGGTCGAGGTGGTGTGCAAAGTGAGAGGGTTTGGGAAAATGATTTGGTAAACAGAGAAGAGGTAGTGAAAGCTTTGCGGAAGATGAAAGCCGGCAAGGCAGCGGGTTTGGATGGTATTGCAGTGGAATTTATTAAAAAAGGGGGTGACTGTATTGTTGACTGGTTGGTAAGGTTATTTAATGTATGTATGACTCATGGTGAGGTGCCTGAGGATTGGCGGAATGCGTGCATAGTGCCATTGTACAAAGGCAAAGGGGATAAGAGTGAATGCTCAAATTACAGAGGTATAAGTTTGTTGAGTATTCCTGGTAAATTATATGGGAGGGTATTGATTGAGAGGGTGGAGGCATGTACAGAGCATCAGATTGGGGAAGAGCAGTGTGGTTTCAGAAGTAGTAGAGGATGTGTGGATCAGGTGTTTGCTTTGAAGAATGTATGTGAGAAATACTTAGAAAAGCAAATGGATTTGTATGTAGCATTTATGGATCTGGAGAAGGCATATGATAGAGTTGATAGAGATGCTCTGTGGAAGGTATTAAGAATATATGGTGTGGGAGGAAAGTTGTTAGAAGCAGTGAAAAGTTTTTATCGAGGATGTAAGGCATGTGTACGTGTAGGAAGAGAGGAAAGTGATTGGTTCTCAGTGAATGTAGGTTTGCGGCAGGGGTGTGTGATGTCTCCATGGTTGTTTAATTTGTTTATGGATGGGGTTGTTAGGGAGGTAAATGCAAGAGTTTTGGAAAGAGGGGCAAGTATGAAGTCTGTTGGGGATGAGAGAGCTTGGGAAGTGAGTCAGTTGTTGTTCGCTGATGATACAGCGCTGGTGGCTGATTCATGTGAGAAACTGCAGAAGCTGGTGACAGAGTTTGGTAAAGTGTGTGGAAGAAGAAAGTTAAGAGTAAATGTGAATAAGAGCAAGGTTATTAGGTACAGTAGGGTTGAGGGTCAAGTCAATTGGGAGGTGAGTTTGAATGGAGAAAAACTGGAGGAAGTGAAGTGTTTTAGATATCTGGGAGTGGATCTGGCAGCGGATGGAACCATGGAAGCGGAAGTGGATCATAGGGTGGGGGAGGGGGCGAAAATTCTGGGGGCCTTGAAGAATGTGTGGAAGTCGAGAACATTATCTCGGAAAGCAAAAATGGGTATGTTTGAAGGAATAGTGGTTCCAACAATGTTGTATGGTTGCGAGGCGTGGGCTATGGATAGAGTTGTGCGCAGGAGGATGGATGTGCTGGAAATGAGATGTTTGAGGACAATGTGTGGTGTGAGGTGGTTTGCTCGAATAAGTAACGTAAGGGTAAGAGAGATGTGTGGAAATAAAAAGAGCGTGGTTGAGAGAGCAGAAGAGGGTGTTTTGAAATGGTTTGGGCACATGGAGAGAATGAGTGAGGAAAGATTGACCAAGAGGATATATGTGTCGGAGGTGGAGGGAACGAGGAGAAGTGGGAGACCAAATTGGAGGTGGAAAGATGGAGTGAAAAAGATTTTGTGTGATCGGGCCTGAACATGCTGGAGGGTGAAAGGAGGGCAAGAAATAGAGTGAATTGGATCGATGTGGTATAACGGGGTTGACGTGCTGTCAGTGGATTGAATCAGGGCATGTGAAGCGTCTGGGGTAAACCATGGAAAGCTGTGTAGGTATGTATATTTGCGTGTGTGGACGTATGTATATACATGTGTATGGGGGTGGGTTGGGCCATTTCTTTCGTCTGTTTCCTTGCGCTACCTCGCAAACGCGGGAGACAGCGACAAAGTAAAAAAAAATATATATATATATATTTTTTTTTTATTTTTATTATTATACTTTGTCGCTGTCTCCCGCGTTTGCGAGGTAGCGCAAGGAAACAGACGAAAGAAATGGCCCAACCCCTCCCCCATATACATGTATATACATACGTCCACACACGCAAATATACATACCTACACAGCTTTCCATGGTTTACCCCAGACGCTTCACATGCCCTGCTTCAATCCACTGACAGCACATCAACCCCGGTATACCACATCGCTCCAATTCACTCTATTCCTTGCCCTCCTTTCACCCTCCTGCATGCTCAGGCCCCGATCATACAAAATCTTTTTCACTCCATCTTTCCACCTCCAATTTGGTCTCCCTCTTCTCCTTGTTCCCTCCACCTCCGACACATATATCCTCTTGGTCAATCTTTCCTCACTCATCCTCTCCATGTGCCCAAACCACTTCAAAACACCCTCTTCTGCTCTCTCAACCACGCTCTTTTTATTTCCACACATCTCTCTTACCCTTACGTTACTCACTCGATCAAACCACCTCACACCACACATTGTCCTCAAACATCTCATTTCCAGCACATCCATCCTCCTGCGCACAACTCTATCCATAGCCCACGCCTCGCAACCATACAACATTGTTGGAACCACTATTCCTTCAAACATACCCATTTTTGCTTTCCGAGATAATGTTCTCGACTTCCACACATTCTTCAAGGCCCCAGGATTTTCGCCCCCTCCCCCACCCTATGATCCACTTCCGCTTCCATGGTTCCATCCGCTGCCAGATCCACTCCGAGATATCTAAAACACTTCACTTCCTCCAGTTTTTCTCCATTCAAACTCACCTCCCAATTGACTTGACCCTCAACCCTGCTGTACCTAATAACCTTGCTCTTATTCACATTTACTCTTAACTTTCTTCTTCCACACACTTTTCCAAACTCAGTCACCAGCTTCTGCAGTTTCTCACATGAATCAGCCACCAGCGCTGTATCATCAGCGAACAACAACTGACTCACTTCCCAAGCTCTCTCATCCCCAACAGACTTCATACTTGCCCCTCTTTCCAAAACTCTTGCATTTACCTCCCTAACAACCCCATCCATAAACAAATTAAACAACCATGGAGACATCACACACCCCTGCCACAAACCTACATTCACTGAGAACCAATCACTTTCCTCTCTTCCTACACGTACACGTGCCTTACATCCTCGATAAAAACTTTTCACTGCTTCTAACAACTTTCCTCCCACACCATATATTCTTAATACCTTCCACAGTGCATCTCTATCAACTCTATCATATGCCTTCTCCAGATCCATAAATGCTACATACAAATCCATTTGCTTTTCTAAGTATTTCTCACATACATTCTTCAAAGCAAACACCTGATCCACACATCCTCTACCACTTCTGGAACCACACTGCTCTTCCCCAATCTGATGCTCTGTACATGCCTTCACCCTCTCAATCAATACCCTCCCATATAATTTACCAGGAATACTCAACAAACTTATACCTCTGTAATTTGAGCACTCACTCTTATACCCTTTGCCTTTGTACAATGGCACTATGCACGCATTCCAATGAGTCATACATACATTAAATAACCTTACCAACCAGTATATATATATATATATATATATATATATATATATATATCATCACTGGGGATAGGGGTGACAGAATACTTCCCATGTATTCCCTGCCTGTTATAGAAGGCAACTACAAGAGGGGGGAGAGGTTTTGTTGGAAAATCTCCCCTCTCATTTTTTTTAGTTTTCCAAAAGAAGGAAGAGAGGGGGCCCAGGTGAGGATATTCCCTCAAAGGCCCACTCCTCTGTTCTTAACGCTACCTCGCTAACATGGGAAATGGTGAATTGTTTGAAAGAAAAGATATATTTAACTATATTTATCTATTTTGCTTTCTCGATGTCTCCTGCGTTACCGAGGTAGCACAAGGAAACAGACGAAAGAATGGCCCAACCCACCCATATACACATGTACATACATACACATCCACACACGCAAATATACACCCCTATACATCTCAACGTATACATATATATACACACACAGACATATACATATATACACATGTACATAATTCATACTGTCTGCCTTTATTCATTTCCATCGCCACCTTGCCACACGAAATAACAACCCCCTCCCCCGCAAGTGTGCGAGGTAGCACTAGGAAAAGACAACAAAGGCCATATTCATTCACACTCAGTCTCTAGCTGTCATGTAATAATGCACCGAAACCACAGCTCCCTTTCCAAATACAGGCCCCACAGAACTTTCCATGGTTTACCCCAGACGCTTCACATCCCTTGGTTCAATCCATTGACAGCACGTCGACCCCAGTATATGACATAGTTCCAATTCACTCTTATTCCTTGCAGCCTTTCACCCTCCTGCATGTTAAGGCCCCGATCACTCAAAGTCTTTTTCACTCCACCTTTCCACCTCCAATTTGGTGACCCACTTCTCCTCATTCCCTCCACCTCTGACACATATATCCTCTTGGTCAATCTTTCCTCAATCATTTTCTCCATGTGACCAAACCAACTCTCTTACCCAATTATTACTTACTCAATAAAACCACCTCACACCACATATTGTCCTCAAACATCTCATTTCCAGCACATCCACCCTCCTCCACACAACTCTATCCATTGCCCACGCCTCGCATACCATGTAACATTGTTGGTACCGCTGTTCCTTCAAACATACCCATTTTTGCTTTCCGAAATAATGTTCTCGACTTCCACACATTCTCCTACGCTCCTAGAACTTTTGCCCCCTCCCCCACCCTATAATTCACTTCCACTTCCATGGTTCCATCCGCTGCCAGATCCACCCCCAGATATCTAAAACACTTCACTTCCTCCAGTTTTTCTCCATTCAAACTTACCTCCCAATTGACTTGACCCTCAACCCTACTGAACCTAATAACCTTGCTCTTATTCACATTTACTCTCACCTTTCTTCTTTCACACACTTTACCAAACTCAGTCACCAGCTTCTGCAGTTTCGCACATGAATCAGCCACCAGCGCTGTATCATCAGCGAACAACAATTGACTCACTTCCCAAGCTCTCTCATCCACAACAGACTGCATATTTGCCCCTCTTTCCAAAACTCTTGCATTTACCTCTCTAACAACTCCATCCATAAACAAATTAAACAACCATGGAGACATCACACACCTCTGCCGCAAACCTACATTCACTGAGAACCAATCACTTTCCTACATGTACACATGCATTACATCCTTGATAAAAACTTTTCACTGCTTCTAACAACTTGCCTCCAACACCATATATAATACCTTCCACAAAGTATCTCTGTCAACTCTATCATATAACTTCTCCAGATCCATAAATGCTACATACAAATCCATTTGCTTTTCTAAGTATTTCTCTCATACATTTTTCAAAGCAAACACCTGACCCACACATCCTCTACCACTTCTCAAACCACATTGCTCTTCCCCAATCTGATGTTCTACACATGCCTTCACCCTCTCAATCAATACCCTCCCATATAACTTCCCAGGAATACTCAACAAACTTATACCTCTGTAATTTGAGCACTCACTTTTATCCCCTTTGCCTTTGTACAATGGCACTATGCAAGCATTCCGCAAATCCTCAGGCACCTCACCATGAGTCATACATACATTAAATAACCTTACCAACCAGTCAACAATACAGTCACCCCCTTTTTTAATAAATTCCAATGCAATACCATCCAAACCCGCTGCCTTGCCGGCTTTCATCTTCCGCAAAACTTTTACTACCTTTTCTCTGTTTAGCAAATCATTTTCCCTAACCCTCTCACTTTGCAAACCACCTCAACCAAAACACCCTATATCTGCCACTCTATCATCAAACACATTCAACAAACCTTCAAAATACTCACCCCATCTCCTTCTCACATCACCACTACTAGTTATCACCTCCCCATTAGCCCCCTTCACTGAAGTTCCCATTTGTCCCCTTGTCTTACACACTTTATTTACCTCATTCCAAAACATCTTTTTATTCTCCATAAAATTTAATGATATCCTCTTACCCCAACTCTAATGTGCCCTATTTTTCAATCTTTTCACCTCCAATGTGGTCTCCCACATCTCGCTCCCTCCACCTCTGACACATATATCCTATTTGTCAATCTATCCTTACTCATTCTCTCCATGTGACAAAATCATTTCAATACACCCTCTTCTGCTCTCTCAACCATGCTCTTTTTATTAACACATCTCTCTCCTACCCTTTCATTAATTACTCGAGCAAACCACATATTGTCCTCAAACATCTCATTTCCAACATAGCCACCCTCCTTCACACATTTTCTATAGCCCATGCCTCACAACCATATAACATTCTTGAAACCACTATTCCATAAAACATACCCACTTTTGCTTTCTGAGATAACATTCTTGCTTAATACACATTCTTCAACACACTTAGAACCTTCGCCCCCTTCCCCACCCTGTGTCTCATTTCCGCTGCCAAATCCACTTCAATATATCTAAAACACTTCACTTCCTCCAGCTTTTCTCAATTCAAAATTACCTCCCATTTGACTTGACCCTCAACCCTACTGAACCTAATAACCTTGCTCTTATTCATATTTACTCTCAGCTTTCTTCTTTCACACACTTTACCAAACTCAGTCACCAGCTTCTGAAGTTTCTCACAAGAATCAGCCACCAGCACTGTATCATCAACGAACAATAACTGACTCACTTCCCAAGCCCTCTCATCCACAACAGACTGCTTACTTGCCCCTCTTTCCAAAACTCTTCCATTCACCTCACTGACAGCCCCATTCATAAACAAATTAAACAACCATGGAGACATCACACCCATGCCGCAAAACAACATTCACTGAGAACCAGTCACTTTCCTCTCTTCCTACATGTACACATGCCTTACATCCTCTATAGAAATTTTTCATTGGTTCTAACGACTTGCCTTCCACACAATATTCTTAATACCTTCCACAGAGCATCTCTATCAACTCTGTCATATGCCTTATCCAGATCCATAAATGCTACATACAAATCCATTTGCTTTTCTGTGTATTTCTCACATACATTCTTCAAAGCAAACACCTGATCCACGCATCCTCTACCACTTCTGAATCCACACTGCTCTTTCCCAATCTGATGCTCTGTACAGGCCTTCACCCTATCAATCAATACCCTCCCACATAATCTCTCAGGAATACTCAACAAACGTATACCTCTGTAATTTGAGCACTCACTTTTATCCCCTTTGCCTTTGTACAATGGCACTATGCAAGCATTCCGCCAATCCTCAGGCACCTCACCATGAGTCATACATACATTGAATATCCTTACCAACCAGTCAATAATACAGTCATCCCCTTTTTTAATAAATTCCACTGTAATACCATCCAAACCCACTTTTGCTGGCTTTCATCTTCCACAAAGCTTTTACTACCTCTTATCTGTTTACCAAATCATTCTCCCTAACCCTCTCACTTTGCACACCACCTCAACCAAAACACCCTATATCTGCCACTCTATCATCAAACACATTCAACAAACCTTCAAAATACTCACCCCATCTCCTTCTCACATCACCACTACTGGTTATCACCTCCCCATTAGCCCCCTTCACTGAAGTTCCCATTTGTTCCCTTTGCCTTAAGCACTTTATTTACCTCCTTCCAAAACATCTTTTTATTCTCCATAAAATTTAATGATACTCTCTACCCCAACTCTAATGTGCCCTCATTTTTCAATCTTTTCCACCTCCAATGTGGTCTCCCACATCTCGCTCCCTCCATCTCTGACACATATATCCTATTTGTCAATCTATCCTTACTCATTCTCTCCATGTGACAAAATCATTTCAATACACCCTCTTCTGCTCTCTCAACCATGCTCTTTTTATTAACACATCTCTCTCCTACCATTTCATTAATTACTCGAGCAAACCACATATTGTCCTCAAACATCTCATTTCCAACATATCCACCCTCCGTCACACATTTTCTATAGCCCATGCCTCACAACCATATAACATTCTTGAAACCACTATTCCATAAAACATACCCACTTTTGCTTTCTGAGATAACATTCTTGCCTAATACACATTCTTCAACACACCTAGAACCTTCGCCCCCTTCCCCACCCTGTGTCTCATTTCCGCTGCCAAATCCACTTCAATATATCTAAAACACTTCACTTCCTCCAGCTTTTCTCAATTCAAAATTACCTCCCATTTGACTTGACCCTCAACCCTACTGAACCTAATAACCTTGCTCTTATTCATATTTACTCTCAGCTTTCTTCTTTCACACATTTTACCAAACTCAGTCACCAGCTTCTGAAGTTTCTCACAAGAATCAGCCACCAGCACTGTATCATCAACGAACAATAACTGACTCACTTCCCAAGCCCTCTCATCCACAACAGACTGCTTACTTGCCCCTCTTTCCAAAACTCTTCCATTCACCTCACTGACAGCCCCATTCATAAACAAATTAAACAACCATGGAGACATCACACCCATGCCGCAAAACAACATTCACTGAGAACCAGTCACTTTCCTCTCTTCCTACATGTACACATGCCTTACATCCTCTATAGAAACTTTTCATTGGTTCTAACGACTTGCCTTCCACACAATATTCTTAATACCTTCCACAGAGCATCTCTATCAACTCTGTCATATGCCTTATCCAGATCCATAAATGCTACATACAAATCCATTTGCTTTTCTGTGTATTTCTCACATACATTCTTCAAAGCAAACACCTGATCCACGCATCCTCTACCACTTCTGAATCCACACTGCTCTTTCCCAATCTGATGCTCTGTACAGGCCTTCACCCTATCAATCAATACCCTCCCACATAATCTCTCAGGAATACTCAACAAACGTATACCTCTGTAATTTGAGCACTCACTTTTATCCCCTTTGCCTTTGTACAATGGCACTATGCAAGCATTCCGCCAATCCTCAGGCACCTCACCATGAGTCATACATACATTGAATATCCTTACCAACCAGTCAATAATACAGTCATCCCCTTTTTTAATAAATTCCACTGTAATACCATCCAAACCCACTTTTGCTGGCTTTCATCTTCCACAAAGCTTTTACTACCTCTTATCTGTTTACCAAATCATTCTCCCTAACCCTCTCACTTTGCACACCACCTCAACCAAAACACCCTATATCTGCCACTCTATCATCAAACACATTCAACAAACCTTCAAAATACTCACCCCATCTCCTTCTCACATCACCACTACTGGTTATCACCTCCCCATTAGCCCCCTTCACTGAAGTTCCCATTTGTTCCTTTGTCTTAAGCACTTTATTTACCTCCTTCCAAAACATCTTTTTATTCTCCATAAAATTTAATGATACTCTCTCACCCCAACTCTCATGTGCCCTCATTTTCAATCTTTCCACCTCCAATGTGGTCTCCCACATCTCGCTCCCTCCATCTCTGACACATATATCCTATTTGTCAATCTATCCTTACTCATTCTCTCCATGTGACAAAATCATTTCAATACACCCTCTTCTGCTCTCTCAACCATGCTCTTTTTATTAACACATCTCTCTCCTACAATTTCATTAATTACTCGAGCAAACCACATATTGTCCTCAAACATCTCATTTCCAACATATCCACCCTCCGTCACACAACATTTTCTATAGCCCATGCCTCACAACCATATAACATTCTTGAAACCACTATTCCATAAAACATACCCACTTTTGCTTTCAGAGATAACATTCTTGCCTCATACACATTCTTCAACACACCCAGAACCTTCGCCCCCTTCCCCACCCTGTGTCTCATTTCCGCTGCCAAATCCACTTCAATGTATCTAAAACACTTCACTTCCTCCAGCTTTTCTCAATTCAAAATTACCTCCCATTTGACTTGACCCTCAACCCTACTGAACCTAATAACCTTGCTCTTATTCATATTTACTCTCAGCTTTCTTCTTTCACACACTTTACAAAACTCAGTCACCAGCTTCTGCAGTTTCGCACATGAATCAGCCACCAGCGCTGTATCATCAGCGAACAACAATTGACTCACTTCCCAAGCTCTCTCATCCACAACAGACTGCATATTTGCCCCTCTTTCCAAAACTCTTGCATTTACCTCTCTAACAACTCCATCCATAAACAAATTAAACAACCATGGAGACATCACACACCTCTGCCGCAAACCTACATTCACTGAGAACCAATCACTTTCCTACATGTACACATGCATTACATCCTTGATAAAAACTTTTCACTGCTTCTAACAACTTGCCTCCAACACCATATATAATACCTTCCACAAAGTATCTCTGTCAACTCTATCATATAACTTCTCCAGATCCATAAATGCTACATACAAATCCATTTACTTTTCTAAGTATTTCTCTCATACATTTTTCAAAGCAAACACCTGACCCACACATCCTCTACCACTTCTCAAACCACATTGCTCTTCCCCAATCTGATGTTCTACACATGCCTTCACCCTCTCAATCAATACCCTTCCATATAACTTCCCAGGAATACTCAACAAACTTATACCTCTATAATTTGAGCACTCACTTTTATCCCCTTTGCCTTTGTACAATGGCACTATGCAAGCATTCCGCAAATCCTCAGGCACCTCACCATGAGTCATACATACATTAAATAACCTTACCAACCAGTCAACAATACAGTCACCCCCCTTTTTTTATAAATTCCAATGCAATACCATCCAAACCTGCTGCCTTGCCGGCTTTCATCTTCCGCAAAACTTTTACTACCTTTTCTCTGTTTAGCAAATCATTTTCCCTAACCCTCTCACTTTGCAAACCATCTCAACCAAAACACCCTATATCTGCCACTCTAACATCAAACACATTCAACAAACCTTCAAAATACTCACCCCATCTCCTTCTCACATTACCACTACTAGTTATCACCTCCCCATTAGCCCCCTTCACTGAAGTTCCCATTTGTCCCCTTATCTTACACACTTTACCTCATTCCAAAACATCTTTTTATTCTCCATAAAATTTAATGACACCCTCTAACCCCAACTCTCATGTGCCCTCATTTTCAATCTTTTCACCTCCAATGTGGTCTCCCACATCTCGTTCCCTCCACCTCTGACACATATATCCTATTTGTCAATCTATCCTTACTCATTCTCTCCATGTGACAAAATCATTTCAATACACCCTCTTCTGCTCTCTCAACCATGCTCTTTTTATTAACACATCTCTCTCCTACCCTTTCATTAATTACTCGAGCAAACCACATATTGTCCTCAAACATCTCATTTCCAACATATCCACCCTCCTTCACACAACATTTTCTATAGCCCATGCCTCACAGCCATATAACATTCTTGAAACCACTATTCCATAAAACATACCCATTTTTGCTTTCTGAGATAACATTCTTGCTTCATACACATTCTTCAACACACTTAGAACCTTCGCCCCCTTCCCCACCCTGTGTCTCATTTCCGCTGCCAAATCCACTTCAATATATCTAAAACACTTCACTTCCTCCAGCTTTTCTCAATTCAAAATTACCTCCCATTTGACTTGACCCTCAACCCTACTGAACCTAATAACCTTGCTCTTATTCATATTTACTCTCAGCTTTCTTCTTTCACACACTTTACCAAACTCAGTCACCAGCTTCTGAAGTTTCTCACAAGAATCAGCCACCAGCACTGTATCATCAACGAACAATAACTGACTCACTTCCCAAGCCCTCTCATCTACAACAGACTGCTTACTTGCCCCTCTTTCCAAAACTCTTCCATTCACCTCACTGACAGCCCCATTCATAAACAAATTAAACAACCATGGAGACAACACACACCCCTGCCGCAAAACAACATTCACTGAGAACCAATCACTTTCCTCTCTTCCTACATGTACACATGCCTTACATCCTCGATAAAAACTTTTCACTGGTTCTAACGACTTGCCTTCCACACAATATTCTTAATACCTTCCACAGAGCATCTCTATCAACTCTGTCATATGCCTTCTCCAGATCCATAAATGCTACATACAAATCCATTTGCTTTTCTATGTATTTCTCACATACATTCTTCAAAGCAAACACCTGATCCACGCATCCTCTACCACTTCTGAATCCACACTGCTCTTTCCCAATCTGATGCTCTGTACAGGCCTTCACCCTATCAATCAATACCCTCCCACATAATCTCTCAGGAATACTCAACTTTTTTTTTTTTTTTTTTATTTGTCGCTGTCTCCCGCGTTTGCGAGGTAGCGCAAGGAAACAAACGAAAGAAATGGCCCAACCCACCCCCATACACATGTATATACATACGTCCACACACGCAAATATACATACCTACACAGCTTTCCATGGTTTACCCCAGACGCTTCACATGCCTTGATTCAATCCACTGCCAGCACGTCAACCCCGGTATACCACATCGCTCCAAATCCCTCTATTCCTTGCCCTCCTTTCACCCTCCTGCATGTTCAGGCCCCGATCACACAAAATCTTTTTCACTCCATCTTTCCACCTCCAATTTGGTCTCCCTCTTCTCCTCGTTCCCTCCACCTCCGACACATATATTCTCTTGGTCAATCTTTCCTCACTCATTCTCTCCATGTGCCCGAACCATTTCAAAACACCCTCTTCTGCTCTCTCAACCACGCTCTTTTTATTTCCACACATCTCTCTTACCCTTAAGTTACTTACTCAATCAAACCACCTCACACCACATATTGTCCTCAAACATCTCATTTCCAGCACATCCATCCTCCTGCGCACAACTCTATCCATAGCCCACGCCTCGCAACCATACAACATTGTTGGAACCACTATTCCTTCAAACATACCCATTTTTGCTTTCTGAGATAATGTTCTCGACTTCCACACATTCTTCAAGGCTCCCAGAATTTTCGCCCCCTCCCCCACCCTATGATCCACTTCCGCTTCCATGGTTCCATCCGCTGCCAGATCCACTCCCAGATATCTAAAACACTTCACTTCCTCTGTAATTTGAGCACTCACTCTTATCCCCTTTGCCTTTGTACAATGGCACTATGCAAGCATTCCGCCAATCCTCAGGCACCTCACTATGAGTCATACATACATTAAATATCCTTACCAACCAGTCAACAATACAGTCACCCCCTTTTTTAATAAATTCCACTGTAATACCATCCAAACCCACTTTTGCTGGCTTTCATCTTCCACAAAGCTTTTACTACCTCTTATCTGTTTACCAAATCATTCTCCCTAACCCTCTCACTTTGCACACCACCTCAACCAAAACACCCTATATCTGCCACTCTATCATCAAACACATTCAACAAACCTTCAAAATACTCACCCCATCTCCTTCTCACATCACCACTACTGGTTATCACCTCCCCATTAGCCCCCTTCACTGAAGTTCCCATTTGTTCCTTTGTCTTAAGCACTTTATTTACCTCCTTCCAAAACATCTTTTTATTCTCCATAAAATTTAATGATACTCTCTCACCCCAACTCTCATGTGCCCTCATTTTCAATCTTTCCACCTCCAATGTGGTCTCCCACATCTCCTCGCTCCCTCCACCTCTGACACATATATCCTATTTGTCAATCTATCCTTACTCATTCTCTCCATGTGACAAAATCATTTCAATACACCCTCTTCTGCTCTCTCAACCATGCTCTTTTTATTAACACATCTCTCTCCTACCATTTCATTAATTACTCGAGCAAACCACATATTGTCCTCAAACATCTCATTTCCAACATATCCACCCTCCTTCACACAACATTTTCTATAGCCCATGCCTCACAACCATATAACATTCTTGAAACCACTATTCCATAAAACATACCCACTTTTGCTTTCTGAGATAACATTCTTGCCTCATACACATTCTTCAACACACCCAGAACCTTCGCCCCCTTCCCCACCCTGTGTCTCATTTCCGCTGCCAAATCCACTTCAATGTATCTAAAACACTTCACTTCCTCCAGCTTTTCTCCATTCAAAATTACCTCCCATTTGACTTGACCCTAAACGCTACTGAACCTAATAACCTTGCTCTTATTCACATTTACTCTCAGCTTTCTTCTTTCACACACTTTACCAAACTCAGTCACCAGCTTCTGCAGTTTCTCACATGAATCAGCCACCAGCACTGTATCTTCAGCGAACAACAACTGACTCACTTCCCAAGTTCTCTCATCCCCAACAGACTGCATACTTGCCACTCTATCCAAAACTCTTGCATTCACCTCCCTAACAACCCCATCCATAAACAAATTAAACAACCACGGAGACATCACACACCCCTGCCGCAAACCTACATTCACTGAGAACCAATCACTTTCCTCTCTTCCTACATGTACACATGCCTTTCATCCTCGATAAAAACTTTTCACTGCTTCTAACAACTTGCCTCCCACACCATATATTCTTAATACCTTCCACAGAGCACCTCTATCAACTCTATCATATGCCTTCTCCAGATCCATAAATGCTACATACAAATCCATTTGTTTTTCTAAGTATTTCTCACACACATTCTTCAAAGCAAACACCTGATCCACACATCCTCTACCACTTCTCAAACCACACTGCTCTTCCCCAGTCTGATGCTCTGTACATGCCTTCACCCTCTTAATCAATACCCTCCCATATAATTTACCAGGAATACTCAACAAACTTATACCTCTGTAATTTGAGCACTCACTTTTATCCCCTTTGCCTTTGTACAATGGCACTATGCAAGCATTCTGCCAATGCTCAGGCACCTCACCATGAGTCATACATACATAAAATAACCTTACCAACCAGTCAACAATACAGTCACCCCCTTTTTTTTATAAATTCCACTGCAATACCATCCAAACCCAGTGCCTTGCCAGATTTCACCTTCCGCAAAGCTTTTACTACCTCTTCTCTGTTTACCAAATCATTCTCCCCAACCCTCTCACTTTGCACACCACCTCGACCAAAACACCCTATATCTGCCACTCTATCATCTAACACATTCAACAAACCTTCAAAATATTTTACTCACTCCATCTCCTTCTCACATCACCACTACTTGTTATCACCTCCCCATTAGCCCCCTTTACTGAAGTTCCCATTTGTTCCTTTGTCTTATGCACTTTATTTACCTCCTTCCAAAACATCTTTTTATTCTCCCTAAAATTTAATGATACTCTCTCACCCGAACTCTCATTTGCCCTCTTTTTCACCTCTTGCACCTTTCCCTTGACCTCCTGCCTTTTTCTTTTATACATCTCCAACTCATTTGCATTATTTCCCTGCAAAAATCATCCAAATGCCTCTCTCTTCTCTTTCACTAATAATCTTACTTCTTCATCCCACCACTCGCTACCTTTCTAATCTGCCCACCTCCCACGCTTCTCATGCCACAAGCATACCTTGCGTAAGCCATCACTGCTTCCCTAAATACATCCCATTCCTCCCCCACTCCCCTTACATCCTTTGTTCTCACCTTTTTCCATTCTGTACTCAGTCTCTCCTGGTAATTCCTCACACAAGTCTCCTTCCCAAGCTCACTTACTCTCACCACCCTCTTCACCCCAACATTCTCTCTTCCTTTCTGAAAACCTCTACAAATCTTCACATTTGCCTCCACAAGATAATGATCAGACATCCCTCCAGTTGCACCTCTCAGCACATAAACATCCAAAAGTCTCTCTTTCGTGCACTTATCAATTAACATGTAATTCAATAACGCTCTCTGGCCATCTCTCCTACTTACATATGTATGCTTATGTATATCTCTCTTTCTAAACCAGGTATTCCCAATCACCAGTCCTTTTTCAGCACACAAATCTACAAGCTCTTCACCATTTGTATTTATCTATTTATATGCTAAGACTATAAATACCTTCTGAAGTCATTTATACATATTTCATAAATACGTGTATACTCTGAGAAAAGCACCAGAAGTAAACTGTATAAACGACAGCAGTAACAGGGACACTAGAAGGGTAATGTTCAGCAGCAAGGAGTTGGTGATAGCTTAAAAAACTGATGAGCAGAATTACAATTTCTTGTCAAATTAAAATTCTTTTTTCTTTCACCAGACAGCCCAGCTGTGGGCCAATCAGGCCTCCTGTTGTCTGTCTTCCTCATGTGAACCCATGTATCACAAGCAAGCTGACGGGAACATTTTCGAGAGTTTGGTGTTTGATCCGTGTGCTCAATATTCATTCCATTCTCTCCATAATCAAACTTCAAGAGTACATTGTCCTGATGATCTAATTAATATACCACTGTTGGTACTGTCTTAAACCATCCTTGCATTATCATGAATAGTCCATAAAGTAGACCCACTAAGTCCAAGGGCATGCTTAATATCAGTTCTTCATTCACCTTTCCCATAATGTTAGAGCAAATCTATCTTAACCTCAGTGGCAGAGACCTTAGCCTTCTTAGAAATGCTGGTACCAGGAGAACTTAAACGACACTGTGGTGGTAAAATGCAGGAGGTAAAACATGTGCAATATACATCATACCATAACACAAAATACTGTAGCCCTCCATGACTGTACAATGTATCCATGCCATGCTCACATATGCTTCTTGCCACACTGATGCACTGCCAGCCCAATGATGATCACATTATTCCAAATTTAGGCCCGCATAAATAAAAAAAGTGTAAAGAGACTGTGCAAATTATTCTAAAAATGCCGTAAATCAAATACACGTAAACCTAGACATACCTGTACATTAATCTTTCTTTATCTTCCTTCCTACTTGTTTGCCATTTCCCATACTATTGATGTAGAGCCAGGAACAAAGAAGCCTCACATTCATTCTCTATCAGTTATGTCTTATGCATCCAAACTACAGGTCCCATGGACTTTTCCGTGGTTTCCCCAGGCTGCTTCATATGTCCTGGATCAGTCCAATGGAAGCATGTTGTCCCTTGTATAAAATGCTGTTCCAGTTCTCATTATCCTGTACAAGTTTTTCACCCTCCCACGTGTTCTGACCCTAAGCACTCAAAATTTTATTCACTTCATCCTTTCATCTACCCCTTCTACCTGTCCCCTCCCATTACAGTCTACTCTCCTCATTCATTCATTTCAGCATACCCTCCTCAGCTCTCGCAACCATAAACTTATTACCACATCTCCCTCATCCCTTTTCATTACTTACTCGATCAAACCTCCTCACACAATGTCCATAAATATTTCATTTCCAACACCATCTTCTGCACATTCTCATCTAAAGCATATGCCTTGCATCTATACAACATTGCTGGGACTACTAAACCTTCAAACATATCCATTTTCATCCTCCCAAATACTGACCTCTCTTTCCATAAATTCCTCAATGCTCCCAGAACTTTCACCCCATCACCCACCCTATGACTAACCTTCACCTCCATGCTTCTAATTGCTGCCATGTCCATTCCTAGGTATATACAACACTTCACTTCTCCAAGTTTTCTACGTTAAAATTCACACCCCAACTAACCTGTCCCTTTGCACTGCTAAACTTAATATCCTTGCTTTTAATAACATATAATCTAAACTTCCTCCTTTCACACACACTCTCTCAAACTCTGACAACAACAACTGCAGTACTCACTCAAATCTGCCACCAGCACCAAGTCATCTACAACTGACTCGCTTCCCAGGCCTCCTTACCCACTACAGACTGCAAACCTGCCCTCTCTCAAAGACCCTTGAATGTACTTCCCTCACCGACCCATCCATGCACAAATCAAATACCCATGGTGAACACTGAAGATAAACCTTCATCTACAACCACTCATGCCCTTCTCTACCTAATCTTACAGATGCCTTACTCTCTTAATAAAAACTCCTCACTGCTTCTCATAAGTTTCCTTCCACACCATATTTTTGTAACATTTTCCTCAAAGCATTTCAACTGATGCCATCATATGCTTTCTCCAGATCATAACTGCCACAAACAAATCCTTCTGTTTCTCTTCAATATTTCTGACACATTCTTCAAAGCAAACAACTGATACATATATCCTCCACCATTCCTGGAACGACATTGTTCTTCCCCAGTCTGACACTGTGCGTGCTACTATCCTTTCCATTACCATTCATCCACACAACTTACCAAGTACATTCAACAAACTCTGTAATTTGAGCACTCAGTTTTGTCTCCCTTTCCTCTATACAATGGCACCATGCATGCTTTCAACCAACCCTCAGGCACCTGACCAAGATCTCCATATCCATTTAAAATCCTAACTAATCAATTAGTATCATACCCCCCCTTCTGCTTGAAGAAATTTAACTATACTACCATCCAATGCTCACTCTTTTCTTTTCACCAAACCACTTACCCTGAAGCTCTCACCAGATTTACCTCCCCAAACCAAACATCCTACATATGCCACCCTATCATCAAATACTTTCAACAGTCCTTCAAAGCATTCACTTCATCTCCTCTTCAACTCATTGTGCCTATAAATACTTGCTCATTTAACGAAGTTCCAATTTGTTCCTTTGCTTTCCTCACACTATTAACCTTCTAACCAAAACATTTTCTTAATTCTCCCTGAAGACTGCAGAGACTTCCTCATCTAAACTCTCATTTCCCCCTTTTTCAGCCCAAGCGCCTTTTGACCTCATGTCACATCTTGTTTCCTTCGTACTTGTTCTTTGTTTCCCACATTAGTAAGGAGGCACCATGAACAGAAAAAGAAAGCTCTCATTCACTCACCTCTATTCTCTAGCTGTCAAGTGTAATGTAACAAAACCACATCCCCTATCCACAATCAGGCACCACATACCTTTCCATGGTTTACCCTAGTTGCTTCATATGCCCTGGTTAAGTCCACTGACTCATTACCCCCTGTATACTAAATTACTCCTGTCCATTCTATCCCATGCACACCTTTCATCCTCCTGCATGTTCAGGCCCCAAGCTCTAAAAATCTCTTTCCCTCATTCTTCCACCTCCAATTATGTCTCCCCTATCTTCTATTCCCCTCCACTTCTTGAAAAATACCTCACTCCATTTCTCTGTACAACCAAATTATTCCAGTACACCTTCAGCTCTCTAAGCTATATTCTTCATATTACCACACATCTCTCTTATCCCTATAATACTCACTCGATCAAACTATCTCACACCACATATTGACCTCAAACATTTCATTCACCCTCCTCTGACATCCTTATCTACAGCTCATACCTTGCAGCCATTCAACACTCTTTAACAAATTTTTAAACTTTTATATGCAGTCAGCATTTGCTTTTCATATGACTGTCTTGTTCCAGTCACCCATGCTCTGACAACTTTCAACATCTGACTTCTTTTCATGCAAGTTTCTTGTTGCGGCATCTTTCAAAAATAGTGCACCCACAGTCCATAACAGGAGAGTGAGTGGGGAATTTGATGGAGAGGATGTATTGCAATACTTTTATGTTGTCCGGCAGTGGATGAATTGAATAAAGCAGGTAATGAAATCATAAATCATAACTGTGTACAAGGGCACGAGAGACTGACTGTGTAATGAAGTTCAAGATGTGGGATTCCACTTGTGTGGAACTCCTCAAGCTATGCAAAAGAGAGATGGTGGTTACACACAAACAGACAGATGGTGGGTCTGGCATACACACACACAACTATTCATAACAGACAATAACATGTTTTGCAACAAGCAGCACACTAGATGAAGAGAGTCTGTCAAACAAATTACAGCTACAACATCTACATGGTGATTTCATGATCATCTTGCACCTAATGCTACCTATGTCTTTTTTAATAGAGAGTGCAGGTGGCAAATAAAATTTTAGCATTAGAGCTTTTAAAGAACTAGCAATCAATGATTAACTTTCTCTAAAAATTTCATGCTATAACTGTTTCTCTAAAAACTTTATACTGATAATTCACTGGCCTGCATTTCAAAACTTTTTCAAAGGTGAAAGTTTTTTCAACTGATTTTGAATAAGTTTTGTATGCTGAATTCAAATATGAACCACATTTTTCTCAATCAGGTCAGGTTTTTTAGATATGAGAGATTTGAAAAAGGACTAACATGTCTCACTTGGTATTACTGAACTGGCCTTTATGAATAATGTTTTCATCCTAACTTGTCATAGGTGCCTTTAAAATAACCTATTTTTCTTCATTTCAGATCTAAATTGATACTACAATGAATCGAAAGTGTAAGAACCACCCTGACAGATTCTGCTATATCTGTGGAAAGGTGACTCTTTTAGTCTGTCAATCAAGAATTACACATTTTGTGAAGAAGTCATATCATGCTTACTTTGGAGTAAAACTAGGCAAACAAAATAAACCATTTGCCCCTCATATTTGTTACAAAACGTGTTCAAAACCTATAGAATTGGAGGAACAAAACAAAGAAGAGTATGCCATTTGGTGTTCTGATTGTGTGGAGGGAAGGGAAAGATCATACTACAAACTGTTATTTCTGCATGACAGATCTGCAGGGCATCAATTGCAAGAGTAAGCATCATGTTCATTACCCAGATATTCCATAAGCAATAAAACCAGTCCCCCATGGTCCAGGTGTTCCTGTTCCTGAACCTGATGTCAACATGGAATCATCTTCTGAATCCAAGGCTGGAGATGCAACCAACGAAGATAAGTCTGGTACATTCGAGCAAGGGGAGGAGGACCATCTAGTGCCACTGAGTCAAGTTGAGCTCAATGATCTGACATGAGACTTGAACCTGTCCAAGGAGTCTGCTCAGTTGTTAGGTTCACGCCTTCATGAGAAATGTCTGTTGGAAACATAGACAGCATTCTTTTGGTATAGGAACCAAGGGAAAGAGTTCCAAAAAATTCTTTTCATTCGATAAGACATCTTTGCTGGTCTATTGCAACAACATCGCTGACTTGACTAAATCAATGGGTTTGAAGTGACTCTATGGATAGAATGAAGACTTTTCACTGATTCATTGAGTAGAAGTCTCAAGGGAGTCCTTCTGAACAATGGCAACAAGTTAACTTCAATCCATGTCATACACTCAGTTGAAATGGGGGAGACCCACAAAAGCATGGAGCGTCTGCTTTCCACTCTCAACTACAAGGACCATGACAGGTTGAACTATGGAGATCTCAAGGTAGTTGGTTTCATTCTAGGTCTTCAAGGTGGGCACACAAAGCATCCATGCTTCATGTGCCTGTGGGACACCCGGACAGATGACCAGCATTATATTCGACAAGAGTGGCAGTTAAGACAGGGATTACAACCTGGCTCACACAATTTTCTGTCCCACCCTCTCGCTGAACCGCACAAGATTCTACTCCCGCCACTGCACATCAAACTTGGCCTCATGAAGGACTTTGTGAAAACACGGGATAAAGAAGGCAGGGGATTCACTTTTCTGCGACAGAAGTTTCCAAGTGTAAGTTGGGAAAACTGAAAGCGGGGATATCTAATGGTCCTCAGATATAAGAGCCCATTCAGGATGCCCACTTCAATCAAGCATTGAATCTCACTGAACTCTCTGTTTGGTTGGCTCTGAAGTCAATCACTGCAAACTTCCTGGGCAAACACCGGAGTCCAGATTATGAGAAAACCATTGATGAGCTGATGGAGAGTTTCCACTGACTAGGTGCACACGTTAGTAAAAATGCACTTCCTCAGTCTCATCTGGACTTTTTTCCAAAAAACAGTGGTTACTTCAGTGAAGAGTAGGAGGAAAGTTTTCACAAGGACATCCAAGTAATAGAGGTACACTATCAAGGCTGATGGGATATCAACTTCCTGGCCAACTACTGCTGGCGTCTAAAAAGGGATGTGGTGTCTGCCAAGCACTAGAGAAAGTCCTTGAAGAGGCCATTCATCCCTCATTAGCCTATTTTTGTATTTTGTATCTCTTTTTAGATCTATAAGAACAACCTGCAAGGCCTACATGTATATAGCAATTAAATTATTCCATTAGATGAATCCAATCTGCCAATAAAACTGAAAATGAAAATTTTTTGAAAGTGATTAATTTTGGAAATTTGACCTGATTGAGAAAAATAGACTTTTTCGGAATCAGCATAAGAAACAGATCTAAGAACAGCAAACATATTCTTGACCTTTAAAATCATGCAAATCAATGAATTGTTTCACTAAAAGCAGAAAATAAACAATGCAGACAATAACATTAATAAAAAAGTAAGCACCACCAATTAGTGCCGCTAAATGCAGCTGTAGTACTACATTAAGACTCTCACTAAAACTTCATCCCACCCTTCCCCACCATGTCCATCAGTATCTGCTTTTACTGGTGAATGCTCTCACTAGCTTTTACACTATCTTCATACAGTACACTTATATATTACATTTACATCTAAAACTGCACTTTATACTCTCCTATTAGAAGGCAAGAATAAGAGAAAAAGAACAACTCAGCATACGAGTCAAACACTGATGTATATGCAGATTAAAGCAAACTGGTGTAGGAGTAGAGTGAAAAGCTGACC
Source organism: Panulirus ornatus (assembly GCF_036320965.1). Taxonomy (NCBI): domain Eukaryota; kingdom Metazoa; phylum Arthropoda; class Malacostraca; order Decapoda; family Palinuridae; genus Panulirus; species Panulirus ornatus. Next base: position 41,978,762 of record NC_092233.1, read on the forward strand.
GCAGACCAATGAATAGGAAAAACATGTTACCACAAATATTAAACAGGCACGCAAAGATTTCACAAAGCCAAAACAATAAATATCAAAAATGCATTAACTGAGGTTCAAATATACTAAGGACTCACAGATGAATTAAATTTACCCATAAATTGACTATGAGGCTCTGATTTATCAACAACATATATTCTGCACTATACTTATGTTAATCTTGAAATTAAATGATCTTCCTGAAAAACTCAAGATGGATATCATAAGTAAGCACATTTGTGTTACCAGTCTCCGCCTGCTTAAAGTTATATCATGAATGAAAAATCTATTTTGGCGAGGATATATCACTGGGAGTACTGTCTCCCCAAAAAACTTTTCACTTCGAAGGAGTCTACATTTCCTGCACCTGGAAGTAGCACAGCCTTGACCTGCTGGAGCCTTTCAAAGGTCCTGGGTAACACAAGAACTCTTACATAAAAATTGGTCCAGGGGTAATTACAAATAAAGAAAATAAAAGTAAGAATTTTCTGAATGTCATTAATTCCTGTTCAATGTAACAATGGAAGTCAGATATCTACTCTTAATCCATTTTCATAATCTTTAAAATAACTATGAATACAATATATTGCAGATAACAATGCTCCTATAATTCATATTATTTTTTTTTTTTTTTTTTTTTATACCTCGTCGCTGTCTCCCGCAGTTGCGAGGTAGCGCAAGGAAACAAAAGAAAGAAATGGCCCAACCCCCCCCATACACATGTACATACACACGTCCACACACGCAAATATACATACCTACACAGCTTTCCATGGTTTACCCCGGACGCTTCACATGCCTTGATTCAATCCACTGACAGCACGTCAACCCCTGTATACCACATCGCTCCAATTCACTCTATTCCTTGCCCTCCTTTCACCCTCCTGCATGTTCAGGCCCCGATCACACAAAATCCTTTTCACTCCATCTTTCCACCTCCAATTTGGTCTCCCTCTTCTCCTCGTTCCCTCCACCTCCGACACATATATCCTCTTGGTCAATCTTTCCTCACTCATTCTCTCCATGTGACCAAACCATTTCAAAACACCCTCTTCTGCTCTCTCAACCACGCTCTTTTTATTTCCACACATCTCTCTTACCCTTACGTTACTTACTCGATCAAACCACCTCACACCACACATTGTCCTCAAACATCTCATTTCCAGCACATCCATCCTCCTACGCACAACTCTATCCATAGCCCACGCCTCGCAACCATACAACATTGTTGGAACCACTATTCCTTCAGACATACCCATTTTTGCTTTCCGAGATAATGTTCTCGACTTCCACACATTTTTCAAGGCTCCCAAAATTTTCGCCCCCTCCCCCACCCTATGATCCACTTCCGCTTCCATGGTTCCATCCGCTGACAGATCCACTCCCAGATATCTAAAACACTTCACTTCCTCCAGTTTTTCTCCATTCAAACTCACCTCCCAATTGACTTGACCCTCAACCCTACTGTACCTAATAACCTTGCTCTTATTCACATTTACTCTTAACTTTCTTCTTCCACACACTTTACCAAACTCAGTCACCAGCTTCTGCAGTTTCTCACATGAATCCGCCACCAGCGCTGTATCATCAGCGAACAACAACTGACTCACTTCCCAAGCTCTCTCATCCCCAACAGACTTCATACTTGCCCCTCTTTCCAAGACTCTTGCATTTACCTCCCTAACAACCCCATCCATAAACAAATTAAACAACCATGGAGACATCACACACCCCTGCCGCAAACCTACATTCACTGAGAACCAATCACTTTCCTCTCTTCCTACACGTACACATGCCTTACATCCTCGATAAAAACTTTTCACTGCTTCTAACAACTTGCCTCCCACACCATATATTCTTAATACCTTCCACAGAGCATCTCTATCAACTCTATCATATGCCTTCTCCAGATCCATAAATGCTACATACAAATCCATTTGCTTTTCTAAGTATTTCTCACATACATTCTTCAAAGCAAACACCTGATCCACACATCCTCTACCACTTCTGAAACCACACTGCTCTTCCCCAATCTGATGCTCTGTACATGCCTTCACCCTCTCAATCAATACCCTCCCATATAATTTACCAGGAATACTCAACAAACTTATACCTCTGTAATTTGAGCACTCACTCTTATCCCCTTTGCCTTTGTACAATGGCACTATGCACGCATTCCGCCAATCCTCAGGCACCTCACCATGAGTCATACATACATTAAATAACCTTACCAACCAGTCAACAATACAGTCACCCCCTTTTTTAATAAATTCCACTGCAATACCATCCAAACCTGCTGCCTTGCCGGCTTTCATCTTCCGCAAAGCTTTTACTACCTCTTCTCTGTTTACCAAATCATTTTCCCTAACCCTCTCACTTTGCACACCACCTCGACCCAAACACCCTATATCTGCCACTCTGTCATCAGACACATTCAACAAACCTTCAAAATACTCATTCCATCTCCTTCTCACATCACCACTACTTGTTATCACCTCCCCATTTACGCCCTTCACTGAAGTTCCCATTTGCTCCCTTGTCTTACGCACCCTATTTACCTCCTTCCAGAACATCTTTTTATTCTCCCTAAAATTTACTGATAGTCTCTCACCCCAACTCTCATTTGCCCTTTTTTTCACCTCATATTTTTTTTCACTTCATATTATTATTATGATTATACTTAATCGCTGCTTCCCACATCAGCAAGGTAGCTCAAGGAAACAGACAGAATGGCCCAACCACTCATATACACATATATATACATAAACGCCCTTACACACACATATACATACATATAACTTTCAACGTATACATACATACACATACACAGATATAAACATATATACACATGTACACATTCACACCTGCTGCCCAAATCCATTCCCGTCGCCACCCCGCCTCACAGGAAACAGCATTGCCCCACCCCTTCAGCAAGGTAGCGCCAGGAAAAGATAAAAAGACCACAGTGGATCACAGTCTCTAGCTGTTATGTGTAATGCACTAAACTCCCTTTCCACAAGCACTGCCCCACCCCTTCAGCAAGGTAGCGTCACGAAAAGACAAAAAGACCATATTCCATCACACTCAGTCTCTAGCTGTAATGTGTAATGCACCGAAACCACAACTCCCTTTCCACATCCAGACCCCACAAACCCTTCCATGGTTTACCCCAGATGCTTCACATGCCCTGGTTCAATCGCTTCACAGGCACTGGTTCAATCCATTGGCAGCATGTCGACACCAGTATACCACATTGTTCCAATTCACTCTATTCCTTGCATGCCTTTCACCCTCCTGCATGTCAGGCCCCGATTGCTCAAAATGTTTTTTACTCCATCCTTCCATCCCCAATTTGGCCTCCTGCTTCTCCTTGTTCCCTTCACCTCTGACACATATATCCTCTTCGTCAATCTTTCCTCATTCATTCTCTCTATGTGTCCAAACCATTTCAATACATCCTCTTCTGCTATCTCAACCACACTCTTTTTATTACCACACATCTCTCTTATCCTTTCATTACTTGCTTGAACAAACCACCTTAAACCCCATATTGTCCTCAAACATTTCATTTCCAACACATTCCCCTCCTCCACACAACCCTATCTATAGTGCAAGCCTCACAACCATATAACACTGTTAGAACCACTATTCCTTCAAACATACCAATTTTTGCTCTCAGAGATAATGTTCTCACGTTCCACACATTCTTTGACGCTCCCAGAACCTTCGCCCCCTCCCCCACCCTGCGACTCACTTCCGCTTCTATGATTCCATCCACTGCTAAGTCCACTGCCAGATATCTAAAACACTTTACTTCCTCCAGATTTTCTCCATTCAAACTTACCTCCCAATTAACTTGCCCCTCAACCCTACTGTACCTAATAACCTTGCTCTTATTCACATTTACTCTCAGCCTTCTTCTTTCACACACTTTACCAAACGCAGTCACCAACCTTTGCAGTTTCTCACCCGAATCACCCACCAGCGCTGTACCATCAACGAACAACAAATGACACTTCCCGAGCCCTCTCATCCACAACAGACTGCTTACTTGCCCCTCTCTCCAAAACTCTTGCATTCACCTCCCTAACAACCCTATCCATAAACAAATTAAACAACTATGGAGACACCACACACCCCTGCCACAAACTGACATTCACTGAGAACCAATCACTTTCCTCTCTTCCTACTCGTACACATGCCATACATCCTCAATAAAAACTTTTCACTGCTTCTATCAACTTACCTCCCATACGATATACTCTTAAAACCTTCCACAAAGATCCATAAATGCTACATACAAATCCATCTGTTTTTCTAAGTATTTCTCACATACATTCTTCAAAGCAAACACCTGATCCACACAACCTCTACCACTTCTCAAACTACACTGCTCCTCCCCAATCTGATGCTCTGTACATGCCTTCACCCTCTCAATCAATAACCTCCCATATAATTTCCCAGGAATACTCAACAAACTTATGCCTCTGTAATTTAATCACTTACCTATATCCCCTTTACCTTTGCCCCTATAAATACCTATCAAGTGCCTATAATTACCTATCAAAATACATCTACTATTCTGCAGTCTACAGTATATGAGACAAAAATTCTGCAACTGGTTCAGTGCTCTACAATCAACTGTTTCTGAGACAGCAAGTGTTTTGTATCATTTTTCAATGTTTCAATTCCCTTAAACCAAATTTTTTCATACATGATCACCGTTTCCTATATAAGTGAAACATCACCGGGAACAAAGAAAGACCACATCTGTTCACAACCATTCTCTAGCTGCCATGTGTAATGAATCAAAACCAAACCCCCTATCCACAATCAGACCCCACAGAACTTTTCATGCTTTACCCAGGACACTTCACATACCTGGGTTCAGTCCAATGTCAGTACATATAACACAACATTCCAATTCACTCTACCCTGTGGACATCTTTCATCCTCATTCAAGTTCTGTAACCCATGACTCAAAATATCTTTCACTCTATCAATCCTCATCCAATCTAGTCTACCCATTCTCATTATTCCCTCCATTTCTGACAAATATATCCTCTTTGTCTGCCTTTCTTCTCTCATTCTCTTGATATGTCTAAACCTTTTCATCACACCCTCTTCACCACTCTCAACCACAACCTTGTATTACAACACTTCTCTCTTACCCTTTCATTAATCACTCAATCACACTACCTTACACAACAAAGTGTACTCAAACACTCTTAAGGGTGAATGCTAACCATTCTTAGTTTATAAAAATTTTTGCACACCGTCTACCACTTTCATAGCTTTTATCAATGTTGTGGTGCAGAAAAACAAGTCAAAATCAGTATCCTTTTTTCTGAGTTAATAGTTAAGCATTTATGAAGAAACTATTCACTGGATTTGCTAATCCTAAGTAAGGGTGCCAAAGCGTATGGTAGTCGGTACTACTGGTAGAGCAGGACACCACAGACTCAGCTTGTCCCTAAAACTGGAACACACCCTCCCAACATAGTCACAATGGGGTTACTGAAGCCTCCAAGCAACCCCAGTGACTCAAACATTGTTTACACTGCCATCTATATGCCAGCCAACAGAGCTCAAAATGTATGAAGAGTTCAACTTTTGGCAGGGAATCACATGCCTAGATAAAATTCATAGCACCCTGCTATGTAACAGTACAGTAATGTCCATAGCACTGTGCAGGTTAATCTGATTAACAACATACCATACAAGAGTAATACATTTACAAAAATCCATTTCTTTTCATTCCTGGTTTTTTTTTTTTTTTTTTTCCCCTGATATGCTGTTGCGTGACAAATTTTGTGGATTCTTGTTCATAGGTTAATCTGGATCACCTGACTTTCCTGACTCCAAAGTAATGATAATTCATAATCTATGCACTGTCAAGTAACAAAGATTGCTTAAAGCTTCGAAAAGTTTTTACTAATAGTACTTTCCCGGGGCTCAATCAGTACATAGTAAAACTAACAGTCAACTACATGCCCTCAAGTTCCTAAGCACTACCATGCTCCTAATCTCACATTTTGTTTCCCTTCTACTTGTTTTATCAGTAGCTGTTGTGCCTATATAATAGCTATATCACCAAGCCTCCAAAAAACATTCTAATTATTTTTGTTTGGTTTTCAACCACTGAAAGCATAAATGTAAAAAGCAAATAAATGTTCGGGAAAGATTCTGAACATGCCACCCTGATGTGAAAACAAGAAAATAATTAATGAAAAACCAAAAGAAGCAGACAGATTTAGACATAATTTAAAGGCATGACCTGTTAGCATCCTGATGACCAATGATTCTTTCAGAGGTGAACAGTTGCCTTATCGAATTAGCTGTTAGGCACAAAGTGGATACAATATAGCACAATCCATGACACTCTTCACTTAACAACATTCCTATCTATACTGTACTAATAACTGAAGAACAGTACTGTGCAGAACTTATGCAGAAAATAACGCACATTTCATTTATCTAAAATCTAATGGAGAGCATTTAAATCTAAATTGAAAACATATCTATCATGTGACAGTGCAAAGCTATCAAAAACCACTTGTTTCCACATAATTTCAAAAATCTAAACCCCATACTCCAAAATGAAAATGTCTAACAATCTGGAATCTAATACCATGAACAGACACTCACCTTCAGTTTTCTTAACAATCGTGTCTGTTGTCTTTTACGGATAGATGGGTTGAGTTCAAAACTGTGTTGTCTTTTACGCTTTTTGGCTGAGGCAATGGCAGCAGCTGCAGCAACCCCAACTGGCCCTGTACCATGCAAAGGGAGAAAAAACAAATAAAAGCCCTATCCTCTCCTCGGTGGAGGGAACGGGAGATGGGCAAGTTCTTAACTTTCCATGATGATTTGACACAAAGCTTCTAAGTGGCTTCAATGAAATGGAAGACAAAAATAAAATCTAGATGATAATCACATAAACTTATTTAAGAGTTCAAATCAAACACAAAATTAATTGAAAAATGCAATGTCATGCTAACTTAAAAAAATCACTATCAAACTACAGAGTACATTAATCCAGGTTTTGTACACCAAAGTAAATAAAATGTAAAGAAAATGCCTTCTTCCCTCCATAGTAAATAAAAAAAAGTAACATGCATTTAGGAAATAAATAAACCTGACTATGTTCAATCATAAAAAATCACAATCATTCTGCAAGTTAGTAAATTCATAGGTTAACCAGAGAAAAAAGTAAATAATAAATACACCTGACAGCTGTCAGGAAGAGAATATCATGCAGTGCTCTTGATTTTTCTTCTATTGCCCTTCCCTTCACCAACTTCTGCATGAAGGTGCATGAGAGAAGCCTTTTCCCCATATTTTCCCAAATTTCACAAACAAGTGAGATGTGCACCTAATACAATAACACAAACACAGATAATAATTAATTTATGAATTTCTCCTTTCTGCAAAACTCAAAGTAATTAATATAAATACTCATGACATAGCAGTGTCTATACTCTGGGTATGAATATGGCAAATACTCCAAAAAGAAAAAACAAATATCATTATTCTACATGTTTACAAAACACTTTCTTGATATGAATATAACCTAGGTCCATCTAATGCCAGAATCTGCAAAACTTCTCTCGTGCAGACATCATGGCTTTCTATTGGTTCCCTCCACCACCAAGAAAAAACACAGCTTTCTTATCTCACCTGACCACCCACCTGCCGCCGCTAATTGGGCGGTCACGTCGTCTTCTCCTGGAAGCGACCCATCATCATCCTCAAAACTTCCTGGAGAGGATGGTACATCATCATCATCATCGTCACTGGTTCCTGCTATGTGGGTTGTGACATTATCACCTGGCCCACCCCCTCCCCCTCCATCTTCACCAAGTGGGTCAACTGCCCCTCCACTGCCTGTCATGCCAGCCAGTCCTGAAGCTCCCACACTGTTCATCACCAGCTGTAAGCAATCACAATCATCATGGAGTTATGAAGTTTAACACATTGAATCACAATTTCTAGCCTTAAAATAGGTATTCAATAAAAGTCAGAGTGCTATTCACCTGCTGCCCCCCTGCCAATGCCACGCGCCATCCCCGTAAGGCCGATGCATCAACACTGTTCATCACCAGCTGAAAACAGAGATAGCTAAGTAACATACTGAAGGAATGCTAGGGTACATAATATAAACATTCACTTATGAATATACATATCACTGAAAGAGAGAAATACAAATACAAGTGAACAGACATGAACATGAAAATCTACTAAGGAAAACAGGTCAAGTACACCAAATATAAAAAACAAGTTTAATCTTTAAATAATAGTTATCATATGCTGAACTACATGACTGACTACAGAATTCACAAGTGCCAATTTTTATGGCTTATTTTGAACAACCCACCAACATTTTAACATCTATCTGGCCGTTTAACATCTTTTGATAACTATAGGTGCATATTACATCGACTATCACTTCCTAAAAGTAATTTTGGTGTAAACATACATGTACATAAATGTAAATATGAGTATAAATACAAACGTGTGTAAAAGCTTCTAAATAAAAACAATTATACTGATAACTGTCACTCAGTAAAAGAGGGTCATAAGTCTCACCCCATCCCACTTCCTCACCACCTCTAACATGGGAATTACACATATCATTACACACATTAGCTCATCCTATATATTCAAATGTATTTTTTTTTATAAATACACGGTAGTAATACAAGCCATAACTGCATTTGTGTTAGAGACACTCCTCCTTTACTCCACCAGCCCTTGCTAGGGGATCTACGTGTTAACTTATGCACTACACTATTGCCCTGTCAGCTAAATGAGCTTACTTTTTTCAATAAATCCTATACTTTTACATGCAGGTGTCACCAATAGCTCCATCTGCAACAGGCTAAACAATGAGTGAAAAACCACCTTTGGTAAGACTGTACTAGTCTCATAAAAGAAAGTCTCACTCTTGAGGACTCTACATTTCCTTGCTCCTGGAAGTACTGTGGCCTTGAACTGCAGGAGCTTTATATAGGTGCAAGGTAATATAGAGACTTCCTCATAGAAACTGGTACTGGGGTAATCATAAACATATAAATACAACTTTTACAAAGATTTCTTTCATAACATAATGGCAAACAATATCTGAAGATCTTGTTTTCTAGTCTAAATCATGGGCAACTTTATTTCTGCCACCATTTAAGGGTTAATGGGTAATATCTAAGCACCAGCTTCACAAGGATAAGCACATCCCAACTGTTTCTTAACTATTCCATACAAAACTTTGATAAAGAATGCACTTCCGTGTCAATTATTATCTCAAAATATGTAAAATACACTTCATGAAAATCCTTATAGAGCTATCATACCTACAATATGATTATAGTTAAGGAGGTGAATGCAAGAGTTTTGGTGAGAGGGGCGAGTATGCAGTCTGTTGGGGATGAGAGGGCCTGGGAAGTGAGTCAGTTGTTGTCACCAATGATACAGCTCTGGTGGCTGATTCCAGTGAGAAACTACAGAAGTTGGTGACTGAGTTTGGAAAAGTATGTGAAAGCAGAAAGTTGAGAGTTAATGTAAATAAGAGCAAGGTTGTCAGGTTCGGTAAGGTTGGGGGACAAGTTAATTATGTAAGTTTGAATGATGAGAAATTGGAGGTAGTAAAGTGTTTTAAATATCTGAGAGAGGAATTAGCAATGAATAGAACCATGGAAGCAGAATTGAGTCACAGGGTGGGGGAGGGGGCAAGCAAAGATTCTGGGAGCAATCAAGAATGTGTGGGAGAGAAAGTTATCTCAGGGAGCAAAAATGGGTATGTTTGAAGGAATAGTGGCTCCAACAATATTATACTATTGTGTGGAATAAGCTATAGATAGGATTGTCCAGAGGAGAGTGGATGTGTTGGAAATGAAATGCTTGAGGACATTATGTGGTGTGAGGTGGTTTGATTAAGTAATGAAAGGATAAGAGAGATGTGTGGAAATAAAAAGTGTGTGGTTGAGACAGCAGAAGAGTGTGTGTTGAAATGGTTAGGACATATGGAGAGAATGAAAAGGGAAAAGATTGACAAAGAGGATACATGTGTCAGAGGTGGGGGGAACAAGGAGAAGTGGGACATCAAATTAGAGGTGGAAGGATGGAGTAAAAATATTCTGAGTGATCGGGCCTTACATAAGGAGGGTGAGGCATGCAAGGAATAGAGTGAACTAGAACGATGTGGTATAACGGGGATGAAATGCTGTCAATTGACTGAACCAGGGTATGTGAAGCGTCTGGGGGTAAACCATGAAAAGGTCTGTGGGGCCTGGATGTGGATAGGGAACTATGGTTTCAGTGCATTACACATAACAGCTAGAGACAAGGGTGTGAACAAACATGGACTATTTTGTCTGTTTTCCTGGTACTATCTCACTGAAGGACGGGGTAGTGGGGTAGCACCAGGAATGGATGAAGGCAAGCAAGTATGAATATGTACATTTTTTTTTTTTTTTTCGCTGTCTCCCGCGTTTGCGAGGTAGCGCAAGGAAACAGAAGAAAGAAATGGCCCAACCCACCCCCATACACATGTATATACATACGTCCACACACGCAAATATACATACCTACACAGCTTTCCATGGTTCACCCCAGACGCTTCACATGCCATGATTCAATCCACTGATAGCACGTCAATCCCGGTATACCACATCGCTCCAATTCACTCTATT
>NC_092233.1:41989573-42100548 GCF_036320965.1 Panulirus ornatus
GATTAAACCAAGAGGATATATGTGTCGAGGTGGAGGGAACGAGGAGAGTGTGATTAGACCAAATTAGAGGTGGAAAGATGGATGTTGAAAAGATTTTGGATAGTCGGGCCCCTGAGACATGCAGGAGGGTGAAAGGAGGCAAGGAATAGAGTGAATTGGATCGATGTGGTATACCGGGGTTGATGTGCTGTCGTGGATTTAAACAGGGCATGTGGTAGCGTCATGGGGTAAACCATGGAAAGCTCGTGTTTAGGTATGTTATTTGCGTGTGTGGACGTAGGGTATTTTACATGTGTATGGGGGGTGGGTTGGGCCATAACTTTTGTTCTGTTTCCTTGCGCTACCTCGCAAACGCGGGAGACAGCGACAAAGCAAAAAAAAAAAAAAAAAAACAATTCATACTGTCTGCCTTTATCTATTCCCACAGCCACCTCGCCACACATGGAATAACTACCCCCTCCCCCCTCATGCGTGCGAGGTAGCGCTAGGAAAAGACAACAAAGGCCCCATTCGTTCACACCCAGTCTCTAGGTGTCATGTAATAATGCACCGACACCACAGCTCCCTTTCTACATCCAAGCCCCACAGAACTTTCCATGGTTTACCGCAAACTCTTCACATGCCCTGGTTCAATCCATTGATAGCACGTCCACCCCAGTATACCACATTGATCCAATTCACTCTATTCCTTGCATGCCTTTCACCCTCTTGCATTTTCAGGCCCCAATCACTCAAAATCTTTTTCACTCCATCTTTCCACCTCCAATTTGGTCTCCCACTTCTCCTCATTCCCTCCACCTCTGACACATATATCCTCTTGGTCAATCTTTCCTCACTCATTCTCTCCATGTGACCAAACCATTTCAAAAAACCCTCTTCTGCTCTCTCAACCACACTCTTTTAATTTCCACACATCTCCCTTACCCTTACATTACTTACTCGATCAAACCACCTTAAACCACATATTGTCCTCAAACATCTCTTTTCCAGCACTTCCACCCTCCTGCGCACCACTCTATCCATAGCCCACGCCCCGCAGCCATACAACATTGTTGGAACCACTTTTCCTTCAAACATACCCATTTTTGCTTTCCGAGATAATGTTCTCGACTTCCAAACATTCTTCAACGCTCCCAGGATGTTCGCCCCTCCCCCATCCTATGATTCATTTCCGTTTCCATGGTTCCATCCGCTGCCAAATCCACTCCCAGATATCTAACACACTTTACTTCCTCCAGTTTTTCTCCATTCAAACTTACCTCCCAATTGACTTGACCCTCAACCCTACTGTACCTAATAACCTTGCTCTTATTCACATTTACTCTTAACTTTCTTCTTTCACACACTTTACAAAACTCAATCACCAGCTTCAGCAGTTTCTCACATGAATCAGCCACCAGCACTGTATCATCAGTGAACAACAACTGACTCACTTCCCTAGCTCTCTCATCCACATCAGACTGCATACTTGCCCCTCTTTCCAAAACTCTTGCATTCACCTCCCTAACAACCCCATCCATAAACAAATTAAACAACAATGGAGACATCACACACCCCTGCCACAAACCTACATTTACTGAAAACCAATCACTTTCCTCTCTTCCTACATGTACACATGCCTTACATCCTCGATAAAAACTTTTCACTGCTTCTAACAACTTCCCTCCCACACCATATATTCTTAGTACCTTCCACAAAGAATCTCTATCAACTCTATCATATGCCTTCTCCAGATCCATAAATGCTACATACAAATCCATTTGCTTTTCTAAGTATTTCTCACATACATTCTTCAAAGCAAACTCCTGATCCACACATCCTCTACCACTTCTGAAACCACACTGCTGTTTCCCAACCTGATGCTCTGTACATGCCTTCACCCTCTCAATCAGTACCCTCCCATATAATTTCCCAGAAATACTCAACAAACTTATACCTCTGTAATTTGAGCACTCACCTTTGTCCTCTTTGCCTTTGAACAATGGCACTATGCAAGCATTCAGCCACCTCACCATAAATCATACACACATTAAATAACCTTACCAACTAGTCAACAATGCAGAAGCTGGTGACTGAGTTTGGTAAAGTGTATGAAAGAAGAAAGTTGAGAGTAAATGTGAATAAGAGGAAGATTATTAGGTACAGTAGGGCTTAGGGTCAAGTCTATTGGGGGGTAAATTCGAATGCAGAAAAACTGGAGGAAGTGAAGTGTTTTAGATATCTGGGAGTGGATTTGGCAGCAGATGGAACCATGGATGCAAAAGTGAATCATAGGGTGGGGGAGAAGGCGAAAATTCTGAGAGCCTTGAAGAATGTGGAGAGGTCAAGAACATTATCTTGGAAAGCAAAAATGGGTATATTTGAAGGAATAGTGGTTCCAACAATGTTGTATGGTTGCGAGGTGTGGGTTATGGATAAAGTTGTGCGCAGGAGGGTGGATGTGCTGGAAATGAGATGTTTGAGGACAATATGTGGTGTGAGGTGGTTTGATCGAGTAAGTAATGTAAGGGTAAGAGAGATGTGTGGAAATAAAAAGAGTGTGGCAGAGAGAGCAAAAGAGGGTGTTTTGAAATGGTTTGGTCACATGGAGAGAATGAGTGAGGAAAGATTGACCAACAGGATATATGTGTCAGAGGTGGAGGGAATGAGGAAAAGTGGGAGACCAAATTGGAGGTGGAGAGATGGAGTGAAAAAGATTTTGAGTGATCGGGGACTGAACATGCAGGAGGGTGAAAGGCGTGCAAGGAATAGAGTAAATTGGAACGATTTGGTATACCGGGGTCAACGTGCTGTCAATGGATTGAACCAGGATATGTGAAGCGTCTGGGCTAAACCATGGAAAGTTCTGTGGGGCCTAGATGTGGAAAGGGAGCTGTGGTTTCTGTGCATTATTACATGACAGCTAGAGACTGAGTGTGAATGAATGGGGCCTTTGTTGTCTTTTCCTAGCGCTAACTCGCACACATGAGGGGGGAGGGTGTTGTTATTCCATGTGTGGCGGGGTGGCGATGGGAATGAATAAAGGCAGACAGTATGCATTATGTACATGTTTATATATGTATATGTCTGTGTCTGTACATATATATGTATACGTTGAGATTTATAGGTATGTATATTTGTGTGTGTGGACGTGTATGTATATACATGTGTATGTGGGTGGGTTGGGCCATTCTTTCGTGTGTTTCCTTGCGCTACCTCGCTAATGTGGGAGACAGCGACAAAGCAATAAATAAATATATATTTTTATTATTATTATTATTATACTTTGTCGCTGTCTCCCGCGTTTGCGAGGTAGCGTAAGGAAACAGACGAAAGAAATGGCCCAACCCCCCCCCCATACACATGTATATACATACGTCCACACACGCAAATATACATACCTACACAGCTTTCCATGGTTTACCCCAGACGCTTCACATGCCCTGCTTCAATCCACTGACAGCACGTCAACCCCGGTATACCACATCGATCTAATTTACTCTATTCCTTGCCCTCCTTTCACCCTCCTGCATGTTCAGGCCCCGATCACACAAAATCTTTTTCACTCCATCTTTCCACCTCCAATTTGGTCTCCCTCTTCTCCTTGTTCCCTCCACCTCCGACACATATATCCTCTTGGTCAATCTTTCCTCACTCATCCTCTCCATGTGCCCAAACCACTTCAAAACACCCTCTTCTGCTCTCTCAACCACGCTCTTTTTATTTCCACACATCTCTCTTACCCTTACGTTACTCACTCGATCAAACCACCTCACACCACACATTGTCCTCAAACATCTCATTTCCAGCACATCTATCCTCCTGCGCACAACTCTATCCATAGCCCACGCCTCGCAACCATACAACATTGTTGGAACCACTATTCCTTCAAACATACCCATTTTTGCTTTCCGAGATAATGTTCTCGACTTCCACACATTCTTCAAGGCCCCCAGGATTTTCGCCCCCTCCCCCACCCTATGATCCACTTCCGCTTCCATGGTTCCATCCGCTGCCAGATCCACTCCCAGATATCTAAAACACTTCACTTCCTCCAGTTTTTCTCCATTCAAACTCACCTCCCAATTGACTTGACCCTCAACCCTACTGTACCTAATAACCTTGCTCTTATTCACATTTACTCTTAACTTTCTTCTTCCACACACTTTTCCAAACTCAGTCACCAGCTTCTGCAGTTTCTCACATGAATCAGCCACCAGCGCTGTATCATCAGCGAACAACAACTGACTCACTTCCCAAGCTCTCTCATCCCCAACAGACTTCATACTTGCCCCTCTTTCCAAAACCCTTGCATTTACCTCCCTAACAACCCCATCCATAAACAAATTAAACAACCATGGAGACATCACACACCCCTGCCGCAAACCTACATTCACTGAGAACCTATCACTTTCCTCTCTTCCTACACGTACACATGCCTTACATCCTCGATAAAAACTTTTCACTGCTTCTAACAACTTTCCTCCCACGCCATATATTCTTAATACCTTCCACAGAGCATCTCTATCAACTCTATCATATGCCTTCTCCAGATCCATAAATGCTACATACAAATCCATTTGCTTTTCTAAGTATTTCTCACATACATTCTTCAAAGCAAACACCTGATCCACACATCCTCTACCACTTCTGAAACCACACTGCTCTTCCCCAATCTGATGCTCTGTACATGCCTTCACCCTCTCAATCAATACCCTCCCATATAATTTACCAGGAATACTCAACAAACTTATACCTCTGTAATTTGAGCACTCACTCTTATCCCCTTTGCCTTTGTACAATGGCACTATGCACGCATTCCGCCAATCCTCAGGCACCTCACCATGAGTCATACATACATTAAATAACCTTACCAACCAGTCAACAATACAGTCACCCCCTTTTTTAATAAATTCCACTGCAATACCATCCAAACCTGCTGCCTTGCCGGCTTTCATCTTCCGCAAAGCTTTCACTACCTCTTCTCTGTTTACCAAATCATTTTCCCTAACCCTCTCACTTTGCACACCACCTCGACCAAAACACCCTATATCTGCCACTCTATCATCAAACACATTCAACAAACCTTCAAAATACTCACTCCATCTCCTTCTCACATCACCACTACTTGTTATCACCTCCCCACTTGCGCCCTTCACAGAAGTTCCCATTTGCTCCCTTGTATATATACTGGGAACAGGGCTTTTCGCATCCAATTTTCTACTTAAATTGTATAATTTGTTTCGTAACTAGAAACTATAAATGAAAAATTTTGTACAATTATTTTGTTTGTGAAAATTCACCTAAATCGTTTATGTAATACAACAATGTCATTCAGTGTTTTCAAAAATATAAATTTACAATAACTCTTCTCTTCTCTCTTGTACGAGTGAAAAGCATGAAAATTTTCCAAAACACATTTTTAGGAAAAACGACTTGTTTTCTTTTATAAAAAAGTTTCCTAAAAATTTAACAAAGTATCAGTAAAACATACTCAAAAGGAATTCCTCCTACACCTAAACAGAAATGGGTTTTGAAAAACATATACTACTGCGTACCTTGCAGACTGCAACAATCCATGGTGAACCCAAGTTTGTCATTCCTCACAGCCAACACACTAACTCTTTTCTATCTATACGATATTTCACTAGTATGTCACTTACATATAATTCATATATTATCAATATATTTATTCACTAATGCATTTCTAAAGCATTTTCATATCTAAACACAGCAAATCACCTTTCATTTCTAAAATCTGCAGAATACTGTCAGGAAGCCATGGC
Organism: Panulirus ornatus; assembly: GCF_036320965.1. Lineage (NCBI taxonomy): Eukaryota > Metazoa > Arthropoda > Malacostraca > Decapoda > Palinuridae > Panulirus > Panulirus ornatus. Next base: position 41,995,339 of record NC_092233.1, read on the forward strand.
TCCTCAACCTCTTAGCCAATATTCTTTCATTATCCATCCACAATGGCTGTATAATGTTATATCAAAGGAGAAACCAACCACAACTCTAGGTTCCCTAAGTGGAAGATGATACCTCCATAACTCTGAGGAATGAAAAGCAACGATGGAGAGCCAGCAATGACTCTAGTTGTAGCCTTTGCAATATGACAAGTTCTCTGATGCATTATATTCATGCAGAACACCAGGATCTTAAGGGTCAATAAAGTTTGGGATTCGAAGTTTCCCAGGTTCAAATCGAATGCCCAGAAGTGTTGCCAACCACAGTGAATGTATTTGTTTTCATCACTGAGTTTTTTGGAAATCTGATTATTAAGAGAGCGAATGGCTAACCTTAAGGAAGCAAAAATTTCATCTAAGTTTTATTGAGTAAAAGTGTTGCTGTGACTTAACAAAAGGGACTATAGTTTTAGTGTAACCAAAAGGCAACAATGTCAGTGTAAAAGATTTAAATTCTTCTGACTGAGGCTATTTTGTGCTAGTAACATCATTCTGTTACCATGGGGATCAATTATAGACATTTATACCTAAGAAAAAAATCTTAAATCTTCAAGAAGGCACTGATGTTAGACGGGAAAGCAAGGACAACTTGTCATTAAACACTATCAAATCCAAGTACTTACTATCTTTTATTTTTCTGTTTTTGTTTTGGACTATGGTCTTGTATGGAGTCAAATAAGGGAATATACCACAAGCAGCGACTCACAAGATCCACAAGGAAGAGACAAGAGAGAGAGAGAGATGAAAGAGGAACCACTAGCAATTATATCTTTGGAGATCTTATTAGAGACTGTTAAGAGCAAGATCTGAAGTTAATACAACTAAAGGAGGAATCAAAGAATCATAAAATGAGAGAGGAATTAAAAGCATTTAAGGAAATGAGTTAAAGAGCATAAACATAGATTCATATTGGGTGAGAGTGATCAGAGGGTACATAACCAAAGCAAAGAACAGGAAAGGTCAGAGGAGGCTATTCAAGATGTCACAGAGAATGTTCAACAGGAGAAATTGCCAAATACAGAAACTTATGAAGATTGTAGGCTGGTGAGGGTTCTTTTATGGGCTGCTCAACAGACTCTCAATATGTTGAGTGATGCAGCAGGACAGGAACCCAATGACATTATAACACAGGAGTCCAAGGTATTGGGAAAAATCTGTTGACAAAATAACATGCAATGACAGGAACAGAGCAATCAGGAAAATTATTGTTGAACAGATGATAAGTTTAGAAAAGTACACAGCACTCAGGATCACTGCTTCTTTGCAAAACAGTAGATTACAGAGAAAGCCAGAAACAGAGAGGTTGATGAAAGAAAACTATTGGACATAGCCATAATGTGGGTGGCACTAAAGTTAAAGATCAATAAACCTGCATGTTGCTAACAAAAACCTTTAATCACCTGTGGAGTAAATGACAATCATTAGAAGATTACTGGAGGATATGGAAATGGCAAGCACAATCTCAGTGATATGGGAGAAAGAATACTTCCCATGCATTCCTCACATGTCGTAGAAGGCGACTAAATAGGAAGGGAGCGGGGGGGGCTAGAAACCCTCCCCTCCTTGTATTTGAACTTTCTAAAAGGGGAAAAGAAGAAGGAGTCACATGGGGAGTGCTCATCCTCCTCGAAGGCTCAGATTGAGGTGTCTAAATGTGTGTGGATGTAACCAAGATGAGAAAAAAGGAGAGAGATAGGTCATACATTTGAGGAAAGGAACCTGGATGTTTTGGCTCTGACTGAAACGAAGCTCAAGAGTAAAGGGGAAGAATGGTTTGGGAATGTTTTGGGAGTAAAGTCAGGGGTTGGTGAGAGGACAAGAGCAAGGAAAGGAGTAGCACTACTCCTGAAACAAGAGTGGTGGGAGTATGTGATAGAGTGTAAGAAAGTAAACTCTAGACTGATATAGGTAAAACTGAAGGTGGATGGAGAGAGATGGGTGATTATTAGTGTCTATGCACCTGGGCATAAAAGATTACGAGAGGCAAGTGTTTTGGGAGCAGCTGAGTGAGTAAGTAGTTTGGATGCATGACACTGGGTTATAGTGATGGGTGATTTGAATGCAAAGGTGAGTAATGTGGCAGTTGAGGGAATAATTGGTGTACATGGGGTGTTCAGTGTTGTAAAAGGAAATGGTGAAGAGCTTGTAGATTTGTGTGCTGAAAAAGGACTGGTGATTGGGAATACCTGGTTTAAAAAGAGAGATATACATAAGTATACGTATGTAAGTAGGAGAGATGGCCAGAGGGCGTTATTGGATTATGTGCAAACTGATAGGCGCATGAAAGAGAGACTTTAGGATGTTAATGTGCAGAGAGGTGCAACTGGAGGGATGTCTGATCATTATCTTTTGGAAGCGAAGGTGAAGATTTGTAGAGGTTTTCAGAAAAGAAGAGAGAATGTTGGGGTGAAGAGAGTGGTGAGAGTAAGTGAGCTTGGGAAGGAGATTTGTGTGAGGAAGTACCACGAGAGACTAAGTGCAGAATGGAAAAAGGTGAGAACAAAGGACGTAAGGGGAGTTGGGGAGGAATAGGGTGTATTTAGGGAAGCGGTGATGGCTTGCGCAAAAGATGCTTGTGGCATGAGAAGTGTGGGAGGAGGGCAGATTAGAAGGGGTAGTGAGTGGTGGGATGAAGAAGTGAGATTATTAGTGAAAGAGAAGAGAGAGGCATTTGGACAATTTTTGCGGGGAAATAGTGGAAATGACTGGGAGATGTATAAAAGAAAGAGGCAGGAGCTCAAAAGAAAAAAAGGGGCAAGAGGTGAAAAAGAGGGCAAATGAGAGTTGGGGTGAGAGAGTACCATTAAATTTTAAGGAAAATAAAAAGATGTTTTGGAAGGAGGTAAATAAAGTGCATAAGACATGAGAACAAATGGGAACACCAGTGGTAATGTGAGGAGATGGAGTGAGTATTTTGAAGGTATGTCGAATGTGTTAGATGATAGAGTGGCAGATATTGGGTATTTTGGTCGAGGTGGTGTGCGGAGTGAGAGTGTTAGGGAGAATGATTTGGTAAACAGAGAAAAGGTAGTAAAAGCTTTGTGGAAGATGAAAGTCGGCAAGGCAGCAGGTTTGGATGGTATTGCAGTGGAATTTATCAAAAAAGGGGGTGACTGTGTTGTTGACTGGTTGGTGAGGATATTCAATGTATGTATGACTCACAGTGAGGTGCCTGAGGATTGGCGGAATGCATGCATAGTGCCACTGTACAAAGGCAAAGGGGATAAAGGTGAGTGCTCAAATTAAAGAGGTATAAGTTTGTTGAGTATTCCTAGGAAATTATATGGGAGGGCGAAAGCATGTACAAAGCATCAGATTGGGGAAGAGCAATGTGGTTTCAGAAGTGGTAGAGGATGTATGGATCAGGTGTTTGCTTTGAAGAATGTATATGAGAAATACTTAGAAAAGCAAATGGAGTTGTATGTAGCATTTATGGATCTGGAGAAGGCATATGATACAGTTGATAGAGATGCTCTGTGGATGGTATTAAGAATATATGGTGTGGGAGGCAAGTTGCTAGAGGCAGTGAAAAGTTTTTATCGAGGATGTAAGGCATGTGTATGAGCAGGAAGAGAGGAAGTGATTGGTTCTCAGTGAATGTCGGTTTGTGGCAGGGATGCGTGATGGAGACATGTTTGATTACTTTGTTTATGGATGGGGTTGTTAGGGAGGTGAATGCAAGAGTTTTGGAGAAAGGGGCAAGTATGCGGTATGTTGTGGATGAGAGGGCTTGGGAAGTGAGTCAGTTGTTAGTTCACTGATGATACAGCGCTGGTGGCTGATTCGGGTGAGAAACAGCAGAAGCTGGTGACTGAGTTTAGTAAAGTGTGTGAAAGAAGAAAGCTGAGAGTAAATGTGAATAAGAGCAAGGTTATTAGGTACAGTAAGGTTGAGGAACAAGTCAACTGGGAGGTAAGTTTGAATGGAGAAAAACTGGAGGAAGTGGATTTGGCAGCGGAAGTGAGTCACAGGGTGGGGGAGAGGGGCAATAGTTCTGGGACCGTTGAAGAATGAGTGGGAGGCGAAAACATTATCTTGGAAAGCAAAAATGGGTGTGTTTGAGGGAATAGTGATTCCAACAATGTTATATGGTTGTGAGGCGTGGACTATAGATAGAGTTGTACGGAGTAGGGTGGATGTGTTGGAAATGAGATGTTTGATATGTGGTGTGAGGTCATTTGATCGAGTAAGTAATGAAAGGGTAAGAGGGAGAAGTGTGGTAATAAAAAGAGTGTGACTGAGAGAGCAGAAGAGGGTGTTTTGAAATGGTTTGGTCACATGGAGAGAATGAGTGAGGAAAGATTGACAAAGAGGATATATGTGTCAGAGGTGGAGGGAACGAGAAGAAGTGGGAGACCAAATTGGAGCTGGAAAGATGGAGTGAAAAAGATTTTGAGCGACAGGGGCCTGAACACGTAGGAGGGTGAAAGGAGTGCAAGGAATAGAGTGAATTGGAACAATGTGGTACACCGGCATCAACGTGATGTCAATGGATTGAACCAGGGCATGTGAAGCATCTGGGGTAAACCATGGAAAGTTCTGTGGGGTCTGGATGTGGAAAGGGAGCTGTGGTTTCGGTGCATTGTACATGACAGCTAGAGACTGAGTGTGAACAAATGTGGCCTTTGTTGTCTTTTCCTAGCACTATCTCGCGCACATGCAGGGGAGGGGGTTGTCATTTCACGTGTGGCGGGGTGGTGACAGGAATGAATAAAGGCAGCAAGTATGAATTATGTACATGTGTATATATATGTATATGTCTGCGCATGTATATATGTATATGTTGAAATGTATAGGTATGTATATGTGCGTGGGGATGTGTATGTATATACATGTGCATGTGTGTGGGTTGGGCCATTTTTTTGTCTGTTTCCTTGCGCTACCTCGCTAAAGTGGGAGACAGCAACAAAGTTTAATAAAATAAATCAAAACACAAGATATACACCCAATTTTTGGTAAATTGCTTTGGGGTCATCTAGCCAGGGGTTCAGTGGGGTATTCATCAAATGTGACAGACCAAAGCAAGACCAAGAGAAATGCAAAGAATACTGTCAGATGGAAAAAATAAAGCATGAGGTCAAATCAGCCAAGTGGACAGAACACCCCTCACACAGAAATGTCTGAGTGAAACATATACAAACACCAAATGATTATTGTTAATGGTACAAAGCTGGAATTTTGGGCTCATACTAGGAGATATAGACCTGTTATTGCTGGATGTGTGAAAACAAAGGCCACTAAGGAGATAATATTTCACCTGTTCTGCCTAGCAGGTATGTACATGATAGTCAGGAGGGAAAGGGAAGGCAAAGGAGGGGGAGTGGAAGAAGGTCTATTCAAACAATACATAATGGGAAGGGTACCTGTGGGATGAAAAGGTATAATGGTGATATATAATCCTCTAAAGAACTGCACCAATCCAGAACAAAAATACAATATCAATGAAGGAACAATCAGGATGGAACAAGAAGTAATAAAACATACAATTACACCAGATGGTAAAGCACTGATAATGGGTCATTCTAATTATAAAGAGAGGAACTAGAAAAATTTAGATTCTAATGGTGACAGGGAGTCATGAAGACACAAGTTAATGGAGCGTGAACACACCAAGATGGAAGGACTGATACACCATCATTACTGAACCTTATCTTCACACATACTATTATGAATACTGATCACTTTTTTCCAGTTGGTGTATCGCATATAATATTGAAAACATTGCATATGATACACTAACTGGAAAAACTGATCATGTAATACTCATGTCTGATAAGGTGATAAATGAGGAAGTTACATGTAGAGAGGTGAGATAAGACCTAAAAAGGAGATAATATCAAGGAAACTACAAAGACCTCAACAATTTCACTGGAGTTGTACCAAAGATTGGGATGTGGAGTGCAGTAGCAAATAACCAGGGAAAAGTAGTGAGATGTTGGGTGCATGGGTACCTCTAGCCTAAAATATGGAGGACATCTTAAGCAGGAACATGCGTTTAATAAAAGATGTCAAAAAGCAATGGACATTGTGATGTGCAGTGGTGAGGTTACAGGAAATACTCCAGCTAGCCAGGTTTTGCTAGGTATAAGAGAGCAAGGAACAAGTATAGTAGGATAAGAAAAAAAGAACTGAGGAACTTTGAAAAGAATACTGTGTACAAAGCAGGAGAAAATGCAAAACTTTTCCAAAAATTCATCAGAAATAAAGTGTCGAAGAGAAGCTGATCAGGGTAACAAATTCAAAGGGCAAAATTTTAGAGGATTATGTATGTATATGTGAGGAACAGAAAAACAAGTTCAAGTATTTTCACAATGAAAGACAATGTAACATTATCATCAGTGAGGTGGAGTGGAGAGGAGGTTACAGAAAACACTAAAATATCTATAAAAGACATTTGAGAAATATTAAAGTCTTGACACAGACAAGGCTCACAATCTTCAAATTTCACCACGTGCTATAGATAAGTGCAGCTACTCCAGACAAACCTTTTGAAATGTTGTTCAAGTTGTTCCTGAAGAGGCAAAATGCCAAGGGAGTGCATAAGGGGAAATGTCATTCCTGTCTATCAGAAAGACAACTGGGAACAGGCCGTGAACTAATGACTGGTCTCACTGACAATTGTGGTCTGTAAGGTTCTGGAAAAGATAATTAAAAAGCAAGTGGATGACTTTCTACAAAGGTAAGGGAGAACATGGGCTCTGGTAAAGATCTTGTGAAGCAAACCACTCTGGTTTCTCGGAGACAATAAGCTCCTCTATATAAAAGGGAAGGCTAAGTGGAATGTCTATCTAGACAGCCCCAAAAGCATTTGGCACTGTACTGCATGGAAGCCTAATTAAGGAACTGGATCTCCAGGCGAGGGTATGGGGGGAAACTCCTTCCATGGATAGAAGATTAACTAAGTGGAAGGGAACAAAGACTGCATGTCAGATGAGCTGTCTCAAAACAAACTGAGGTTACCAGCGGAGTGCCACATGGTTGTTCTGAGAGCATTACCCTTCAATGTAGATGCCTTGCTTGAATGTAAGGACTCCTACCTGAAAAAGTTTACAGATGATGAAAAGGTCCTGAGAGATGTAAAAAGCACAGAGAATTGTATGAACTTCCAAGGTAACCCTGACAGATTTCAAAGCTGGTCTGATAAATAATTAATCAAATTCAACCTCATTAAATGTAAAGTAATGAGGATGGGTCAAAGTGAAAGAGGACATTGACGTGATTAGTATATAAAAGGAAACAAGTCCCAGGGTTAAGTGTGCGAGAGAGACTTGGGAGTAAATATTGTCCCTAACCTGTCGGCAGGGTCCCACCTTAAGGAGAATAATTAAGATCAACTATCTGTTTGCTAATATCTAAGGAGTATTCAGGTTCATAGATATGGAATAATTCACTAAGCTGTGTGTTCATGTCCTACATAAGGCCAAAACTATAATATGCCTCTTAGTTTGGTCATTGCAGCTAAAGAAATACAAAGAGCTAACACAGAAGGTCCAGAAGAGCAAAAAAGATTGTACCAGGATCAAGAGAACAAAGGTACAGGAAATGGATAGAGGCTTTAAATCTGCCCACCTTGGAAGGGTAAAGAGTGAGGGGTGACCTAATCACAACTTTTAAGCTTTTGAAATAGCCTGATGACATAGACAATGAATAGTTCTTTGAGATACATGGAGGATAGATCAACTAAAAGACCTAGCATGAAAGGAAGGATATAAGTTGTTACAAAAATTATGCCAGGAAGTACTTTTACAGCATACGTGATAAACTAATAAAATCAGTGATGACATAATTACAGCAGACACACACAGAAATTTAAACAGTTGAATGACAGAGAATGTTCAAGACACAAGAGTCCTATGAGTGCAAAGCAGAGGTAGTGACACAATGAACACAATCAATCAAGGCATCAGCACTAAACAACTTAACAGTTATCACCCTGATGAATCAGAACAGTTCAGGGAAGGATTCTGAATGGTGAAATACAAGAAATATGTAAATCAGATATGGAGACAAATGAAAATCAGTGACTGCAAGTATTTCATATGTTAGTAAACCCAATGATACCGATATGATAAAGAATTTCTGAGCTCTCATCCAAGGTATATTCCATTTGAATTTTCTTTTTAAATTCTGATTAAATAGGGCTGCCAAACTTTAAGATTTGACATTCTTTAAGGGTACGACATAATAATCTGAACAAGTGTTGATTCAACCATCTGCACAGCACATAAACCATTCCCACAGACAGTTAAAAACTTCTGCAGAGAGGATACCTATAGCCATTTTTGTCAACTTTTATAAAAAAAATTCACTGATACAATTATATTTAAGAATGCCAGTGCTTACAAAGACGATAGAGGAAATTAACTGAAAGAGTGAATAAAAGTGTTAAGACTTACCATTGTTGAAGTGACATAATAATAACCAACATGACTGATATGAAGAGGCAAATAATATGGATCAACTGAGTGCATAGAAGGAATGTAGCATGTAGGGAGATGTACATTTGAAAGTAAATGCTACTTTGAGAAAGAAATGAGACAAAGAAAGACAATTGAAATGATACACAATCCTAAGATCAGAATTAGAATACACTATGACTTCATCATGTGCCTATATGAAAACGTTTGTCAGGTGTTAATGGAATACACCTGCTTAAGGTTACACTAAAAGTGAAGTCACCTTTATTTCACTGTATCAATGGGAATTCAGTCTCATGAAAGAATTTCTCACTCCAAAGGAGTTTACACTTCCCAGCAACTGATGCAATACAACCTTGGGCTAAAGGAGCCTTTGAAAAGGCCCCAAGTAATACCAGGATCCTTTAAAAGAAATTGTCATTGGGAACTTATAGATAAATAAAAAACTAGGTCAAATTATACGAGGAAAAACACAAAATTCAACACCCAAAGAATTGTCACACTTTGCCTATTAACGTGCATAAAAAAATCCTCATTCCTTACACCCATGGATATATGCTACAATCAGACAAAAAAACATATATACATTCTATATGTATATTATACTTTGTCACTGTCTCCCGCGTTAGCAAGGTAGCATAAGGAAACAGACGAAAAAATAGCCCAACCCACCCACATACACAACGTATATACATACATGTCCACACACACAAGACATGTGTACACACACAAGACATATACGTATATACACATGTGCATAATTCATACTGTCTGCCTTTATTCATTCCCGTTGCCAACCCACCACACATGAAATGACAACCCCCCTCCCCCCTCATGTGTGCAAGGTAGTGCTAGAAAAAGGCAACAAAGGCCACATTCATTCAGACTCAGTCTCTAGCTGTCATGTATAATGCACCGAAACCACAGCTCCCTTTCCACATCCAGGCCCAAAAGAACTTTCCATGGTTTACCCCAGACGCTTCACATGCCCTGGTTCAATCCACTGACAGCCCACTGACCCCAGTATACCACATCGTTCCAATTCACTCTATTCCTTGCATGCCTTTCACTCTCCTGCATGTACAGGCCCCGATCACTCAAAATCTTTTTCACCCCATCTTTCCACCTCCAATTTGGTCTCCCACTTCTCCTCGTTCCCTCCACCTCTGACACATACATCCTCTTGGTCAATCTTTCCTCACTCATTCTCTCCATGTGACCAAACCATTTCAAAACACCTTCTTCTGCTCTCTCAACCACACTCTATTTATTACCACACATCTCTCTTACCCTTTCATTACTTACTTGATCAAACCACCTCACATAACATATTGTCCTCAAACGTCTCATTTCCAGCACATCCACCCTCCTCCGCACAACTCTATCCATAGCCCACGCCTCGCAACCATACAACATTGCTGGAACCACTATTCCTTCAAACATACCCATTTTTGCGTTCCGAGATAACATTCTTGACTTCCACACATTTTTCAACACTCCCAGAACTTTTGCCCCCTCCCCTACCCTATGATTCACTTCCACTTCTATGGTTCCATCTGCTGCCAAAGCCACTCCCAGATTTCTAAAACACTTCACTTCCTCCAGGTTTTCTCCATTCAAATTTACCTCCCAATTGACTTGTTGCTCAACCCTACTGTACCTAATAACCTTGCTCTTATTCACATTTACTCTCAGCTTTCTTCTTTCACACACTTTACCAAACTCAGTCACCAGTTTCTGCAGTTTCTCACACGAATCAGCCACCAGCGCTGTACCATCAGCGAACAACAACTGACTCACTTCCCAAGCTCTCTCATCCACAACAGACTGCATACTTACCCCTCTTTCCAAAACTCTTGCATTCACCTCCCTAGCAACCCCATCCATAAACAAATTAAACAACAATGGAGACATCACAAACCCCTGCTGCAAACCTACATTCACTGAGAACCAATCACTTTCCTCTCTTCCTACACGTACACATGACTTACATCCTCAATAAAAACTTTTCATTGCTTCTAAAAACTTCCCTCCCACACCATATATTCCTAATACCTTCCACAGAGCATCTCTATCAACTCTATCATATGCCTTCCCCAGATCCATAAATGCTACATACAAATCCATTTGCTTTTCCAAGTACTTCTCACATACATTCTTCAAAGCAAACACCTGATCCACACATCCTCTACCACTTCTGAAACCACACTGCTCTTCCCCAATCTGATGCTCTGTACATGCCTTTACCCTCTCAATCAATACCCTCCCATATAATTTCCAAGGAATACTCAACAAACTTATACCTCTGTAATTTGAGAACTCACTTTTATCCCCTTTGCCTTTGTACAATGGCACTATGCAAGCATTTCACCAGTCCTCAGGCATCTCACCATGAGTAATACATACATTAAATAACCTTACCAACCAATCAACAATACAGTCACCCCCTTTTTTAATAAATTCCACTGCAATACCATCCAAACCCACTGCCTTGCCTTCCATCTTCCGCAAAGCTTTTAATACCTCTTCTCTGTTTACCAAATAATTTTCCCTAACCCTCTCACTTCGCACACCACCTCAACCAAAACACCCAATATCTGCCACTCTATCATCATACATATTCAACAAACCTTCAAAATACTCACTCCATCTCCTTCTCACATCACCACTACTTCTTATCACCTCCCCATTTGCCCTCTTCACTGATGTTCCCATTCGTTCCCTTGTCTTACACACTTTATTTACCTCCTTCCAAAACATCTTTTTATTCTCCCTAAAATTCAATGATACTCTCTCACCCCAACTCTCATTTGCCCTCTTTTTCACCTCTTGCATCCGTACCTTATAGTTCAAAAAATAGTAAGAGAAGTATTATATTTTTTTTTATTATACTTAGTCGCTGTCTCCCGTGTTAGAGAGATAGCGCAAGGAAGCAGACGAAAAAATAGCCCAGCCTACTCACATACACATGTATATACATACACGTCCACACACAGCACATATACATACCTATACATCTCAACATATACACACATATATACACACAGACATATACATATATACACATGTACATAATTCATACTGCATCCAGGCCCCACAGAACTTTCCATGGTTTACCCCAGACGCTTCACATGCCATGGTTCAATCCACTGACAGCACATCGACCCCGGTATACCACATCGTTCCAATTCACTCTATTCCTTGCACGCCTTTCACTCTCCTGCATGTTCAGGCCCCAATCACTCAAAATCTTTTTCACTCCATCTTTCCACCTCCAATTTGGTCTCCCACTTTTCATTCCCACCTCTGACACATATATCCTTTGTCAATCTTTCCTCACTCATTCTCTCCATGTGACCAAACCATTTCAAAACACCCTCTTCTGTTCTCTCAACCACACTCTTTTTATTACCACACATCTCTCTTAACCTTTCATAATTTACTCGATCAAACCACCTCACATAACATATTGTCCTGAAACATCTCATTTCCAGCACATCCACCCGCCGCACAACTCTATCTATAGCCCACACCTCGCAACCATATAACATTGTTGGAACCACTATTCCTTCAAACATACCCATTTTAGCTTTCCAAGATAAAGTTCTCGACTTCCACACATTTTTCAACACTCCCAGAACTTTCGCCCCCTCCCCCACCCTATGAGAAGTATAAACATGTAATCCTTTTCCCCCATGTCCTCCCACTGAACCTATGCCATCCCCTACACCAAGGCCAAACCTGGCCTGTGAGTGGTTTTTCATTGGCCATACGACAGACTCAGAGGAATTAAAATAAATAAACAAAATTACTTATTCATTTAAGTGCTTTCAAAATCTTACATAAACAGATTTTCATCATGGCCAACTGTATTAATTAGCTGAGCAAAACATGCGATCAATTGTAATAATTAGATGAATGATATGTTTAGAGATAAAAAAAAATGGAGGTGAAATCAATGTATGGCCCTTCCATCAATTTGAGTTCCATAATCTGGTCCTATTCCTAAAGCAATTGAATAGCCCTGTCCTATACTCTCCTCATGCAGGGTCTTCCAAGTGATCTCCCAATTCCAAGAGGGCAAGGAATGGCTCAGATGGCATACCTCCTCCATTTGTAAAGGAATGTGCCTCTGAGCTAGCATCAGTTCTTGCTCACCTATTTTCCCTATGTCTTTAATTAAAACCCAGGCTTATCCTTCTGCTCTATAACCTCCAACTACCACCCACTAGCCTCATTTCTACAATCTCTAGTCTTTGAAACTTTCCTAAATTCACACTTTCTCAAACACTTGCAATCATATTCCCTGTTTTCAAAATCACCAAAAGGGATTTTGTAATGCTAGGTTTGCTGGTGATCAGCTCTTCTTTGTGGCTCACCTCTGGTCCTCCTCTCTCAGAGAAAGTTGAAATTTTTGTCATAACCCTCAACATCTCTAAAGCATGTGACAGGGAGCACCAAAAGTCTTAGCTTTCTAAACTTCCTTCCTTTGGTTTCACTGCTTCTCTGTATTCGCTAATGCACTATACATTGTGGCACTATAATCATGGCCCTGGGCAATGAAAGGGGTTAAAAATTCTACTCAAAAAAGATCAATCTTTTTGAGTGAAAATCCATAAAAGTTCTTAATGAACAGGCACTTCCCACAGTTTTGTTGTATCTCAGTCATAAGTATCAATATCAAGTATCTCTGTCATAAGTATCAATATCGACTTGTGCATGTTCCCATAACAGTTCAAAACATATTTCATAGCCTCAACATTTTTAAACTTGATTTACATCTGAGAAGCAAATCTCAAGTTCAAATCCACTTTACTATTGATAATAACTAGCTTCTGTAGTAAGTTTTTTGAAGCCCTCATCCCTGCCAGGCCTTTTCTATAAAAGGGGCTAAAAAGACAAAGAAATAAACATGAGATGTTAACAGAAAACAAAAAACAAGTAAATAGACAAGAAAAGCAATGGTGAAGTAAACAAAAAACAGGAAAAACAATTTTTTTTGTAGACATACTATTCCTACTGCAATCTTAAATTTTTCTATACACAAAAAAAAATTATAAATCTGATTCACTAGATTTCAAAACAGGACTTAAAAATAAGTAGGGCAGTATCACTAGATTTCTTAATAAGGAAGGCAATATCACTAGATTTCAAAATAGAACTTCAAAATAAGGAAGGCAATATCAGTAGCTTTCAAAATAAAGAATGCAATTTCTCTAGAGTTCAAAATAAGGAAGGCAACATTGAATTTCAAAAAAAGGACTTCAAAATAAGGAAAGCAATATCATTAACTTCAAAATAAGGAAGGAAGTATCATTAGATTTCAAAATAGGATTCAAAATAAGGAAGGTAATGTAAGGAAACATTAACTCCCTACACATTCCAAGGAATACTTTATCTCACAAATGTGCACTCCTGGAAATGAACATCCATCTCCACAGGCAATCACTAATCCCAAAGCCAGACTCATGTGTGCAGATCATCAATCCCCACAGCCAGATTCATATCCATAGATTATCATCAGTCCCAAAGCCAGATGCATGTCCATAGATCATCACCAATCCCAAAGCCAGATTCATCTCCACAGAACATCACTGTTCCCACAGCCAAATATATCACCACAGACCATCACTAATCACAGTCATATTCATCCTAACAGATCATCACCAATCCTAAAGCCAGGTTCATGGCCAAAAATCTTAACAAATCCCACAGCCAGATTCTTGTCTGCAGATCATCACCAATCTCAAAACCAGATTCAAGTCCACATATCATCACCATTCCCAAATCCAGACTCATGTCCACAGACCATCACCAAACCCAGAGCCAGATTCATGTCCACATATCATCACCAACCCCACAGCCAGATTCACGTCCATATATCACCAATACTAGAGCCAGATTCAAGTCTGCTGATGATTACCAATCCCAAAGCCATGTTTATGTTTGCAGATCATCACCAATCACAAAGCCAGATTCATGTCCACATATCAATACCAATCCCAAAGCCTCATCCACGTCCACATACCGTCACCAATACCCAAAACTAGATTCGTGTCTGCAGATCATCATCTATCCCAAAGCCAAATTTATATATCCATAGATCATCAATCCCAAAGCCAGATTCATGTCAGCATATCATCACCAATTCCAAAGACAGATTTGGCTCCAGGAATCATCACCAATTCCTAAGCTGAATTCATATATCCATAAATCATCACCAATTCCATAGCCAAATTCTTTCCAAAGAACATCGCAAATCCCAAAGCCAGATTCATCCCCACAGGTCATCACCATCCCCAAAGCCAGATTACACTAATGTACAATATAATTCAAGAAACTTCTTGTTAACCCAACTAAATCATGGATCATGCATGACAAAGTAATGTATATATCAATGAAACATTCTCCTTACTTAAATATCAAAAACAATTTATGAAAACCTATGAAGAGTACAGCATCACTGAAAAAACTAATTACAAGGCCTACCACAGACATTTCACAATACCTTGATAATAAAATGTAATTAATAATAAAAAAATGCAATTTTGATAATTTTGAAAGAAACCAGTAAGAATTCTTTACTGAACACATTGAAAAGACTGATTTTCTAAGAAATGTATTAGTCTGTATGGTAAGTTTTCTAAACTAAAAAACTCTTCTTAAACCCTGACAGGATAAATGCAATCATTATGCTTAAATCATTTTACACTTTCTTTCACAAAGAAAAACTGACAAGTTTATTAATTTTGGGTATCTCACAATTCATACTGGTAGTATTCAACCATATGAAAAGAAACAGGTAACCCAGTTTATCAAGCTTTACAAAATATTTGCAAAGTTTAAATCTGAATGTATATCCATATTCCCCACAATCAAAAAAACAAAAAAAATAATAATAATAATAATGTTAATGCAATCTGATCAGTACAAAAGCTACTACAATCTAATCAGTTAAAAATCAGCTTATTGGAGCTCCAACCTGAAGGACTGTTATGGTATGAACCCTCTGGATCAATCTATTTGGATTATATAGTTGGAAGAGGCCAAAATAAAATAAATAAACCAGATGTTTTTATTTCATTCTGCTTAGATGTAAATTTTCCAGCTCCCACAACTCAGTAACATGCAAAAACAACAAGTTGTAATGTTTTTAGTGACCAAATGTAGAGTGTAACAGTGGGACTGGGCAGTCATGCTAGAGAATAGTTTCAAATAGGGCCAGTCTGAGTAGGGGATAATTTTAACCTTCCTCTCAAAATAGCCGTGAAATCCCTTCTTCTATCGTGTAATGACAATGCACGTTTCTGTAAATGGAAATCCCTATAAGTCTTAGACGTTTTAATGTTTATACCTATCCAGCTAAACATCTGTCCAACTCCTAATGTGAACAGGATAGATATTAAATGTTAGCGACGCTCGCAAGACATTGAGCATCTTGTTATATGACTTTAGCTTCCGTCTGAAGCCATTATCTCATCTAATTTATCAACTAGGCATGTGTATGTCTTGTTCATGACTATGTGCGCCGAGGTGGCATGCCAAGGGGTCCATTCAGTGACATTTGGCGCAAGATGGGCGGGGGTACGGGACTGAGCAGGCCCAAATGAGCAAATTTTGGCCACAGTCCTCCCTCGGCTGCGTACGCACATATTACCTGCGTCCTGCACTCAATTTCGGTTCACAGCCACTCCTCTTGTCAGCTTCGTGTTTTTCTCTCACCTCACTAGTCTATATCCAGGTAATAAGTAATCCTCGTGAATGCAGATAGAACACCAGGAACCAGGGAACGGCACTGTTAAATTTCTTGGTGAATTGTTTGTGGCAAGAGGGAAAAATATTGATTTTCTCCATGGCTTGCAGCCCACCCTCGACCCCCTGCCATATTGAGTCTGCGCAGAACAAAGCTTAGCAGAAGATATTTGCGGCGGGAACACAAACAATGGATATACCCGTCTTCACGGGACTAATATACCCTCTGCTACCCTACAACCGGCCTATTATGAGAGGAAAAAGAGTCAAAACTCACCCGAAAAGTGATAAAAATACTAGGAAGACTGCGAGAAAGGAGGACAGAACACAGTATCTAGCAAACACAGCGATTTTGAACGAATGTTGTCAACGCCATCTATTGAGCCTCTCGCACCCTAGACCATTTGACATTAGTACCTCGAAATTTGAGGTCAGTCCATTTATTACAAGGTCATTCAGCTTAAAATCTGCCCTCCTCACACACAGTTGCTATAACAAACAATGACTAAACCCTTCTTATTAAGGGAGGCTTTGACTTACAACATTTTAACGTAAGGTCGATACCCTTTTTTCTTCTGGGGGCAATTTGGCCCTTGCGGCCCTGGTTGAGACTATCTTACATCACATCACTGTAGCAGACGAACTCCTGCTGAGGCTGATGGTATGTACTTTGTTCCAAGATATATTATTAAGAATCAAGTGTCTTCTGCCTTGGACAGTAAAGTATGCATTGTTACAGAAAGTACATATGTATAAGTACAGATGACGACCCGGTCAAAGGAAGATAATCCTCTTTCAAGATGGTATGGGTGACGTGTGGGAGTACCGCATGAGGATGGTGGCCAATAATGAACTGAGTTACAAGAACAAAACTTTGTTCAACTTGTAGTTTGTTATAACATTATATTATACTGATCAAGCAGGAAGCTGTTTCATGATAAGAACTGGGGCTCATGTTAACAAACATATATATATATATATATATATATATATATATATATATATATATATATATATATATATATATATATATATATATATATATATAGTTTTAAAGATTGACATACATAGGACAAAACAGTGGGTGAAATGTTTCTTTTACCTTATATATAACTTAGTTTTCTACACATTTCTACAGCAATATCATAGTTTAGTCAGTCATGGAGACAATTTTCTCCTTAAACAGTTTACCTTGCAACCAAGATGAAAAGCATCTTAATAAGTGCATCCAACTTCAGGTTTTCCCATATTCATGAACCAGATTAGGTTAGGTCTTATGGGTTTGTGTGTATCATAAGTTATTCATGAATATAGATTAGAGAAAGTATATTTACATACACATAAGTTGCTCTAATACTTGTTTTCATTTGATGCCAACTTTGTAATGGTAGTACCCCCCAAGACCAGCTTATTTTCAAAATTGAGATGCCATGAGATCCATCACATGCCTTGTCATTGGAAAAATTTAACATTGTCATATATGTCATATAATACCAAACATCTAACACATTGGTGTATGTATGTGATAGTCATGACACAATACACAATTTTAGAATTACCAAGTTATAATGAGTGTCTGGTTTTATCATATTTGTGTAAATTGCTTAGGATTCTTCATCTCACTTTTTTCCATTTCATTTTTATATATCTCATTCAGCTCTGTTCAGCCACCTTGTTCTGTAAAAGAACTATAATGAATATAAGCCTCATGTGGCTTTCTTGTGCTGACTTGCTTCATGTCACATGTATGTATATGCTCTATGTACATTTTCAATCAATATGAAGTTTGTTTAGTAATTGTAACAGATAAACATCTCTGCCAATGTGTCAAGACATTATCTCAAGGTCTCTTGTCTATGACTGGAACCTTTGACGTGAACAAAGTACTGTAATATAATTGTCATTTTTGTCCTTTATGAATTGTAAGAATAACATCTTAATATTTATTTTATTTTATTTATTTTTTTGAACTAAAGGGTACCAGAAAAATTAAAGATTCAAAACGTAGAGGTAGCATCTCAATTTCCATTCTAGTTTAATGTTTCTACCTACCCAATGGAATTTTCTCTGGATTATTTTTGTGCATGATGAAGCATAGCTTTAGAAAACTATGATTTTATCATTGTGTATGGTATATTTTATGCTTCATCACTTTACTCTGCCATCCAAAATGTGTCACTTTCATTTAGAGTCCATTTCAAATGTATTTAGTCATTGTTCTTCATCTGTAGTTAGATGTTTGTGATAGGTTCTAATGGGAAACTCATAACTGGGGTCCATTATCACATGAAAAATATGTTACTCTCTATATGTTGGTATTTTTTTTTTTTCTTTACTTAATTTATGAAAGAACTTTTCTATACCAAGTAACCAAACCTGCTGAATAGCCCTGACAGAACAGGTTACTTTCTGTCTGTAAGACAAGATTATTATATTTAATTATTTTCAGCTTTAACCAAAGAATGATACTGATAAAGACCATTTTTTTTTTTTTTTTCCTTTGTCGCTGTCTCCCGCGTTTGCGAGGTAGCGCAAGGAAACAGACGAAAGAAATGGCCCAACCCACCCCCATACACATGTATATACATACGTCCACACACGCAAATATACATACCTACACAGTTTTCCATGGTTTACCCCAGACGCTTCACATGCCCTGATTCAATCCACTGACAGCACGTCAACCCCGGTATACCACATCGATCCAATTCACTCTATTCCTTTGCCATCCTTTCACCCTCCTGCATGTTCAGGCCCCGATCACACAAAATCTTTTTCACTCCATCTTTCCACCTCCAATTTGGTCTCCCACTTCTCCTCGTTCCCTCCACCTCCGACACATATATCCTCTTGGTCAATCTTTCCTCACTCATTCTCTCCATGTGCCCAAACCATTTCAAAACACCCTCTTCTGCTCTCTCAACCACGCTCTTTTTATTTCCACACATCTCTCTTACCCTTACGTTACTTACTCGATCAAACCACCTCACACCACACATTGTCCTCAAACATCTCATTTCCAGCACATCCATCCTCCTGCGCACAACTCTATCCATAGCCCACGCCTCGCAACCATACAACATTGTTGGAACCACTATTCCTTCAAACATACCCATTTTTGCTTTCCGAGATAATGGTCTCGACTTCCACACATTCTTCAAGGCTCCCAGGATTTTCGCCCCCTCCCCCACCCTATGATCCACTTCCACTTCCATGGTTCCATCCGCTGCCAGATCCACTCCCAGATATCTAAAACACTTTACTTCCTCCAGTTTTTCTCCATTCAAACTTACCTCCCAATTGACTTGACCCTCAACCCTACTGTACCTGATTACCTTGCTCTTATTCACATTTACTCTTAACTCTCTTCTTTCACACACTTTACCAAACTCAGTCACCAGCTTCTGCAGTTTCTCACATGAATCAGCCACCAGTGCTGTATCATCAGGGAACAACAACTGACTCACTTCCCAAGCTCTCTCATCCCCAACAGACTTCATACTTGCCCCTCTTTCCAAAACTCTTGCATTCACCTCCCTAACAACCCCATCCATAAACAAATTAAACAACCATGGAGACATCACACACCCCTGCCGCAAACCTACATTCACTGAGAACCAATCACTTTCCTCTCTTCCTACACGTACACATGCCTTACATCCTCGATAAAAACTTTTCACTGCTTCTAACAACTTGCCTCCCACACCATATATTCTTAATACCTTCCACAGAGCATCTCTATCAACTCTATCATATGCCTTCTCCAGATCCATAAATGCTACATACAAATCCATTTGCTTTTCTAAGTATTTCTCACATACATTCTTCAAAGCAAAGACCATTTAGATTCAGTAATCTGTCCTAGGATAATTGGTTATATGATTTTATATATATGTCAGCAATTGATTGAGAGGGTGAAGGCATGTACAGAGCATCAGACTGGGAAAGAGCAGTATGGTTTCAGAAGTGGTAGAGGATGTGTGGATCAGGTGCTTGCTTTGAAGAATGTATGTGAGAAATACTTAGAAAAGCAAATGGATTTGTATGTAGCATTTATGGACCTGGAGAAGGTATAAGATAGAGTTCATAGAGATGCTTTGTGGAAGGTATTAAGAGTATATGGTGTGGGAGACAAATTGCTGGAAGCAATGAAAAGTTTTTATCAAGGATGAAGGCATTTATTCGAGTAGGAAGAGAGGAAAGTGATTGGCTCTCAGTGATTGTCGATTTGCGGCAGGAGTGCGTGATGTCTCAATGGTTGTTTAATTTGTTTATGGATGGGGTTGTTAGGGAGGCGAATGCAAGATTTTTGGAGAGGGGGGTCAAGTATGCAATCTGTTGTGGTTGAGTGGGCTTGGGAAGTGTGTTACTTGTTGTTCGCTGATGATACAGCGCTGGTGGCTGATTCGGGTGAGAACCTGCAGAAGCTGGTGACTGAGTTTGGTAAAGTGTGTGAAAGAAGAAAGCTGAGAGTAAGTGTGACTAAGAGCAAGGTTATTAGGCACAGTAGGGTAGAGGGACAAGTCAACTGGGAGGTAAGCTTGAATGGAGGAAAACTGGAGGAAGTGAAGTGTTTTAGATGTCTGGGAGTGGATTTGGCTGCGGATGGCACCATGGAAGCGGAAGTGAGTCACAGGGTGGGGAAGGGAGTGAAGGTTCTGGGAGCATTAAAAAATGTTTGGAAGGTGAGAACATTATCTCGGAAAGCAAAAATGGGTATGTTTGAAGGAATAGTGGTTCCAACAATGTTATATGGTTGCGAGGCATGGGTCATAGATAGGGTTGTGCGGAGGAAGGTGGATGTGTTGGAAAGGAGATGTTTGAGGACAGTATGTGGTGTGAGGTGGCTTGATCGAGTAAGTAATGAAAGGGTAAGAGAGAGATATGTGGTAATAAAAAGAGTGTGGTTGAGAGAGCAGAAGAGGGTGCATTGAAATGGTTTGGTCACATGGAAAGAATGGGTGAGGAAAGATTGACAAAGAGGATATATGTGTCAGAGGTGGAGGGAACGAGGTGATGTGGGAGACTAATTGGAGGCGAAGAATGGAGTGAAAAAGATTTTGAGTGATTGGGGCCTGAACATGCAGGAGGGTGAAAGGCATGCAAGGAATAGAGTGAATTGGAACGATGTAGTGTGTCGGGGTCGACGTGCTGTCAGTGGATTGCACCAGGGTATGTGAAGCGACTGGGGTAAACCATGGAAAGTTTTGTGCGGCCTGGATGTGGAAAGGGAGTTATGGTTTCGGTTAATCATACATGACAGCTAGAGACTGAGTGTGAACGAATGTGGCCTTTGTTGTCTTTTCCTAGCGCTACCTCGCTCGTGTGCGGGGGGAAGGGGATGTCATTTCATGTGTGGCGGGGTGGCAATGGGAATGAATAAAGGCAGCAAGTATGAATTATGTACATGTGTATATATGTATATGTCTGTGTATGTGTATATATGTATGCGTTGAAATGTAGAGGTATGTATATGTGTGTGTGTGGACATGTATGTATATCAATGTGTATGTTGGTAGGTTGGACCATTCTTTTGTCTGTTTCCTTGCACTACCTCGCTAACGTGGGAGACAGCAACAAAGAATAATATACAAATGAATATTTTTTTTTTTTATTATACTTTGTCGCTGTCTCCCGCTTTTGCGAGGTAGCGCAAGGAAACAGACGAAAGAAATGGCCCAACCCCCCCACATACACATGTATATACATACGTCCACACACGCAAATATACATACCTACACAGCTTTCCATGGTTTACCCCAGACGCTTCACATGCCTTGATTCAATCCACTGACAGCACGTCAACCCCTGTATACCACATCGCTCCAATTCACTCTATTCCTTGCCCTCCTTTCACCCTCCTGCATGTTCAGGCCCCGATCACACAAAATCTTTTTCACTCCATCTTTCCACCTCCAATTTGGTCTCCCTCTTCTCCTCGTTCCCTCCACCTCCGACACATATATCCTCTTGGTCAATCTTTCCTCACTCATTCTCTCCATGTGCCCTAACCACTTCAAAACACCCTCTTCTGCTCTCTCAACCACGCTCTTTTTATTTCCACACATCTCTCTTACCCTTACGTTACTCACTCGATCAAACCACCTCACACCACACATTGTCCTCAAACATCTCATTTCCAGCACATCCATCCTCCTGCGCACCACTCTATCCATAGCCCACGCCTCGCAACCATACAACATTGTTGGAACCACTATTCCTTCAAACATACCCATTTTTGCTTTCCGAGATAATGTTCTCGACTTCCACACATTCTTCAAGGCCCCAGAATTTTCGCCCCCTCCCCCACCCTATGATCCACTTCCGCTTCCATGGTTCCATCCTGCTGCCAGATCCACTCCCAGATATCTAAAACACTTCACTTCCTCCAGTTTTTCTCCATTCAAACTCACCTCCCAATTGACTTGACCCTCAACCCTACTGTACCTAATAACCTTGCTCTTATTCACATTTACTCTTAACTTTCTTCTTCCACACACTTTACCAAACTCAGTCACCAGCTTCTGCAGTTTCTCACATGAATCAGCCACCAGCGCTGTATCATCAGCAAACAACAACTGACTCACTTCCCAAGCTCTCTCATCCCCAACAGACTTCATACTTGCCCCTCTTTCCAAAACTCTTGCATTTACCTCCCTAACAACCCCATCCATAAACAAATTAAACAACCATGGAGACATCACACACCCCTGCCGCAAACCTACATTCACTGAGAACCAATCACTTTCCTCTCTTCCTACACTGTACACATGCCTTACATCCTCGATAAAAACTTTTCACTGCTTCTAACAACTTTCCTCCCACACCATATATTCTTAATACCTTCCACAGAGCATCTCTATCAACTCTATCATATGCCTTCTCCAGATCCATAAATGCTACATACAAATCCATTTGCTTTTCTAAGTATTTCACATACATTCTTCAAAGCAAACACCTGATCCACACATCCTCTACCACTTTTGAAACCACACTGCTCTTCCCCAATCTGATGCTCTGTACATGCCTTCACCCTCTCAATCAATACCCTCCCATATAATTTACCAGGAATACTCAACAAACTTATACTTCTGTAATTTGAGCACTCACTCTTATCCCCTTTGCCTTTGTACAATGGCACTATGCACGCATTCCGCCAATCCTCAGGCACCTCACCATGAGTCATACATACATTAGATAACCTTACCAACCAGTCAACAATACAGTCACCCCCTTTTTTAATAAATTCCACTGCAATACCATCCAAACCTGCTGCCTTGCAGGCTTTCATCTTCTGCAAAGCTTTCACTACCTCTTCTCTGTTTACCAAATCATTTTCCCTAACCCTCTCACTTTGTACACCACCTCGACCAAAACACCCTATATCTGCCACTCTATCATCAAACACATTCAACAAACCTTCAAAATACTCACTCCATCTCCTTCTCACATCACCACTACTTGTTATCACCTCCCCATTTGCGCCCTTCACTGAAGTTCCCATTTGCTCCCTTGTCTTACGCACTTTATTTACCTCCTTCCAGAACATCTTTTTTTTTTTTTTTTTTTTTTTTATACTTTGTCGCTGTCTCCCGCGTTTGCGAGGTAGCGCAAGGAAACAGACGAAAGAAATGGCCCAAACCCCCCCCCCCCATACACATGTACATACACACGTCCACACACGCAAATATACATACCTACACAGCTTTCCATGGTTTACCCCAGACGCTTCACATGCCTTGATTCAATCCACTGACAGCACGTCAAACCCTGTATACCACATCGCTCCAATTCACTCTATTCCTTGCCCTCCTTTCACCCTCCTGCATGTTCAGGCCCCGATCACACAAAATCTTTTTCACTCCATCTTTCCACCTCCAATTTGGTCTCCCTCTTCTCCTCGTTCCCTCCACCTCCGACACATATATCCTCTTGGTCAATCTTTCCTCACTCATTCTCTCCATGTGCCCAAACCATTTCAAAACACCCTCTTCTGCTCTCTCAACCACGCTCTTTTTATTTCCACACATCTCTCTTACCCTTACGTTACTTACTCGATCAAACCACCTCACACCACACATTGTCCTCAAACATCTCATTTCCAGCACATCCATCCTCCTGCGCACAACTCTATCCATAGCCCACGCCTCGCAACCATACAACATTCTTGGAACCACTATTCCTTCAAACATACCCATTTTTGCTTTCCGAGATAATGTTCTCGACTTCCACACATTTTTCAAGGCTCCCAAAATTTTCGCCCCCTCCCCCACCCTATGATCCACTTCCGCTTCCATGGTTCCATCCGCTGACAGATCCACTCCCAGATATCTAAAACACTTCACTTCCTCCAGTTTTTCTCCATTCAAACTCACCTCCCAATTGACTTGACCCTCAACCCTACTGTACCTAATAACCTTGCTCTTATTCACATTTACTCTTAACTTTCTTCTTCCACACACTTTACCAAACTCAGTCACCAGCTTCTGCAGTTTCTCACATGAACATCTTTTTATTCTCCCTAAAATTTAATGATACTCTCTCACCCCAACTCTCATTTGCCCTTTTTTTCACCTCTTGCACCTTTCTCTTGACCTCCTGTCTCTTTCTTTTATACATCTCCCACTCAATTGCATTTTTTCCCTGCAAAAATCGTCCAAATGCCTCTCTCTTCTCTTTCACTAATACCCTTACTTCTTCATCCCACCACTCACTACCCTTTCTAATCAACTCACCTCCCACTCTTCTCATGCCACAAGCATCTTTTGCGCAATCCATCACTGATTCCCTAAATACATCCCATTCCTCCTCCACTCCCCTTACTTCCATTGTTCTCACCTTTTTCCATTCTGTACTCAGTCTCTCCTGGTACTTCCTCACACAGGTCTCCTTCCCAAGCTCCCTTACTCTCACCACCCTCTTCACCCCAACATTCACTCTTCTTTTCTGAAAACCCATACAAATCTTCACCTTAGCCTCCACAAGATAATGATCAGACATCCCTCCAGTTGCACCTCTCAGCACATTAACATCCAAAAGTCTCTCTTTCGCACGCCTGTCAATTAACACATAATCCAATAACGCTCTCTGGCCATCTCTCCTACTTAATAAGTATACTTATGTATATCTCGCTTTTTAAACCAGGTATTCCCAATCATCAGTCCTTTTTCAGCACATAAATCTACAAGCTCTTCACCATTTCCATTTACAACACTGAACACCCCATGTATACCAATTATTCCCTCAACTGCCACATTACTCACCTTTGCATTCAAATCACCCATCACTATAACCTGGTCTCGTGCATCAAAACCACTAGCACACTCATTCAGCTGCTCCCAAAACACTTGCCTCTCATGATCTTTATTCTCATGCCCAGGTGCATATGCACCAATAATCACCCACCTCTCTCCATCAACTTTCAGTTTTACCCATATTAATCGAGAATTTACTTTCTTACATTCTATCACATACTCCCACAACTCCTGTTTCAGGAGTATTGCTACTCCTTCCCTTGCTCTTGTCCTCTCACTAACCCCTGACTTTACTCCCCAGACATTCCCAAACCACTCTTCCCCTTTACCCTTGAGCTTCGTTTCACTCAGAGCCAAAACATCCAGGTTCCTTTCCTCAAACATACTACCTATCTCTCCTTTTTTCACATCTTGGTTACATCCACACACATTTAGGCACCCCACTCTGAGCCTTCGAGGAGGATGAGCACTCCCCGTGTGACTCCTTCTTCTGTTTCCCATTTTAGAAAGTTAATACAAGGAGGGGAGGATTTCTGGCCTCCCACTCCCGTCCCCTCTAGTCGCTTTCTACGACACGCGAGGAATACGTGGGAAGTATTCTTTCACCCCTATCCCCAGGGATAATATACATATATATATACATATACACATACACACACATACACATACATACGCACATATACACACACACACACATACATATATATACATATGAAAAATGTAAGAAACAATTTAGAAAACTGAAACTTCTAGCTTGAATATATATATATATATATATATATATATATATATATATATATATATATATATATATATATATTTTTTTTTTTTTTTTTTTTTTTGCTTTGTCGCTGTCTCCCACGTTTGCGAGGTAGCGCAAGGAAACAGACGAAAGAAATGGCCCAACCCACCCCCATACACATGCCTTGACTCAATCCACTGACAGCATGTCAACCCCGGTATACCACATCGCTCCAATTCACTCTATTCTTTGCCCTCCTTTCACCCTCCTGCATGTTCAGGCCCCGATCACACAAAATCTTTTTCACTCCATCTTTCCACCTCCAATTTGGTCTCCCTCTTCTCCTCGTTCCCTCCACCTCCTACACATATATCCTCTTGGTCAATCTTTCCTCACTCATTCTCTCCATGTGACCAAACCATTTCAAAACACCCTCTTCTGCTCTCCCAACCACGCTCTTTTTATTTCCACACATCTCTCTTACCCTTACGTTACTTACTCGGTCAAACCACCTCACACCACACATTGTCCTCAAACATCTCATTTCCAGCACATCCATCCTCCTGCGCACAACTCTATCCATAGTCCACGCCTCGCAACCATACAACATTGTTGGAACCACTATTCCTTCAAACATACCCATTTTTGCTTTCCGAGATAATGTTCTCGACTTCCACACATTCTTCAAGGCTCCCAGAATTTTCGCCCCCTCCCCCACCCTATGATCCACTTCCGCTTCCATGGTTCCATCCGCTGCCAGATCCACTCCCAGATATCTAAAACACTTCACTTCCTCCAGTTTTTCTCCATTCAAACTCACCTCCCAATTGAATTGACCCTCAACCCTACTGTACCTAATAACCTTGCTCTTATTCACATTTACTCTTAACTTTCTTCTTTCACACACTTTACCAAACTCAGTCACCAGCTTCTGCAGTTTCTCACATGAATCAGCCACCAGCGCTGTATCATCAGCGAACAACAACTGACTCACTTCCCAAGCTCTCTCATCCCCAGCAGACTTCATACTTGCCCCTCTTTCCAAAACTCTTGCATTCACCTCCCTAACAAACCCATCCATAAACAAATTAAACAGCCATGGAGACATCACACACCCCTGCCGCAAACCTACATTCACTGAGAACCAATCACTTTCCTCTCTTCCTACACGTACACATGCCTTACATCCTCGATAAAAACTTTTCACTGCTTCTAACAACTTGCCTCCCACACCATATATTCTTAATACCTTCCACAGAGCATCTCTGTCAACTCTATCATATTCCTTCTCCAGATCCATAAATGCTACATACAAATCCATTTGCTTTTCTAAGTATTTCTCACATACATTCTTCAAAGCAAACACCTGATCCACACATCCTCTACCACTTCTGAAACCACATTATTAGTAATTGATGTATGTAATATGATGTATTAGTAATTGATGTATGTATTATTTTTGTAGTTAGAAAAAGGTCCATTGAATATATATATATAAATCAACAATTTCATATTTATCCTTTGAATATTGATTTCATTTTCATGAAATTAGTAATTGATGTATGTATTATTTTTGTAGTTAGAAAAAGGTCCATTGAATCTTGAAAACTAAAATTTCAAGATATTTGTTATTGTTACAACATGTTTTTTTTTTTTTTTTTTTTTTTTTTTTTTTTTTTTTTTTTTTTATACTTTGTCGCTGTCTCCCGCGTTTGCGAGGTAGCGCAAGGAAACAGACGAAAGAAATGGCCCAACCCCCCCCCCCATACACATGTACATACACACGTCCACACACGCAAATATACATACCTACACAGCTTTCCATGGTTTACCCCAGACGCTTCACATGCCTTGATTCAATCCACTGACAGCACGTCAACCCCTGTATACCACATGACTCCAATTCACTCTATTCCTTGCCCTCCTTTCACCCTCCTGCATGTTCAGGCCCCGATCACACAAAATCTTTTTCACTCCATCTTTCCACCTCCAATTTGGTCTCCCTCTTCTCCTCGTTCCCTCCACCTCCGACACATATATCCTCTTGGTCAATCTCTCCTCACTCATTCTCTCCATGTGCCCAAACCACTTCAAAACACCCTCTTCTGCTCTCTCAATCACGCTCTTTTTATTTCCACACATCTCTCTTACCCTTACGTTACTCACTCGATCAAACCACCTCACACCACACATTGTCCTCAAACATCTCATTTCCAGCACATCCATCCTCCTGCGCACAACTCTATCCATAGCCCACGCCTCGCAACCATACAACATTGTTGGAACCACTATTCCCTCAAACATACCCATTTTTGCTTTCCGAGATAATGTTCTCGACTTTCACACATTCTTCAAGGCCCCAGAATTTTCGCCCCCTCCCCCACCCTATGATCCACTTCCGCTTCCATGGTTCCATCCGCTGCCAGATCCACTCCCAGATATCTAAAACACTTCACTTCCTCCAGTTTTTCTCCATTCAAACTCACCTCCCAATTGACTTGACCCTCACCCCTACTGTACCTAATAACCTTGCTCTTATTCACATTTACTCTCAACTTTCTTCTTCCACACACTTTACCAAACTCAGTCACCAGCTTCTGCAGTTTCTCACATGAATCAGCCACCAGTGCTGTATCATCAGCGAACAACAACTGACTCACTTCCCAAGCTCTCTCATCCCCAACAGACTTCATACTTGCCCCTCTTTCCAAAACTCTTGCATTTACCTCCCTAACAACCCCATCCATAAACAAATTAAACAGCCATGGAGACATCACACACCCCTGCCGCAAACCTACATTCACTGAGAACCAATCACTTTCCTCTCTTCCTACACGTACACATGCCTTACGTCCTCGATAAAAACTTTTCACTGCTTCTAACAACTTGCCTCCCACACCATATATTCTTAATACCTTCCACAGAGCATCTCTATCAACTCTATCATATGCCTTCTCCAGATCCATAAATGCTACATACAAATCCATTTGCTTTTCTAAGTATTTCTCACATACATTCTTCAAAGCAAACACCTGATCCACACATCCTCTACCACTTCTGAAACCACATTATTAGTAATTGATGTATGTAATATGATGTATTAGTAATTGATGTATGTATTATTTTTGTAGTTAGAAAAAGGTCCATTGAATATATATATATAAATCAACAATTTCATATTTATCCTTTGAATATTGATTTCATTTTCTTGAAATTAGTAATTGATGTATGTATTATTTTTGTAGTTAGAAAAAGGTCCATTGAATCTTGAAAACTAAAATTTCAAGATATTTGTTATTGTTACAACATGCAGCCTTTTTATATGTGCTATAATTTTATTTTCTGGAATTGAAATTTTTTAGCAATCAGAAATCAAAGGATTTTTAAGTGGTCTTTAGCAAAACTTTGTTTTCATAGTGATTCTCTGAACTATGATTTCACGAATACACTATATACTGTGATTTCAGAAGATACCATGCATCGTCCTCCATTAATTCGTGGATTGCATCTGTACAGCACAAAAGCAGCACAGAATAGAAGAACAATTGATCGCATAGTACGAGTGGACCATGCTGGCGAGTTAGGAGCTGACCGCATTTATGCTGGACAAATGGCAATATTGGGTAAGACTCACACAAGGACCTACTTTTCCAATTTTAAGGCACACACTATTTATACATGAACTCATTATGTCTGCCTTGTTACTTACAGTGGTTGTTCCCTAACAAACATCCATTTTTTACAATAGTTGATATGGCATGGGTAAATGAATGCCCTAATCATGATCATATCATGTACGTTTCATTTTATTATACTTAATCACTGTTTCCTGTGTCAGTGAAGTTGTGCCAGGAAACAGACGAAGAATGGCCCATCCACTCATATACACATATATATATCGCTAGGGTAGGACAGATCTTGGCATCACTTGTTCATCAAGGCATTACCTAAGGAATCCAAATCCTAACCTGAGTTTGTGGGCCATGATTAATGATTTGGAAAAAGCAGTAACATTAATCAAGGCCCACCAACTAAAGTTACGATTTGGATTCCTTAGGAAATGCCTTGATCAACAAGTGATGCCAAGAACTGTCTTACGCCAGCGATTCTTGCAGCTGTCTGGTCAACCATTTGACAAATTCCAAAACACACACACACACACACACACATATTATATTTTTATTTATACATTTTGCTTTGTCACTATCTCCCGCGTTTGCGAGGTAGCGCAAGGAAACAGACGAAAGAAATGGCCCAACCCACCCCCATACACAATGTATATACATACACGTCCACACACGCAAATATACATACCTATACATCTCAATGTACACATATATATACACACACAGACACATACATATATACCCATGCACACAATTCACACTGTCTACCTTTGTTCATTCCCATCGCCACCTCGCCACACATGGAATACCATCCCCCTCCCCCTCAAGTGTGCGAGGCAGCACTAGGAAAAGCCAACAAAGGCCCCATTCGTTCACACTCAGTCTCTAGCTGTCATACAATAATGCCCGAAACCACAGCTCCCTTTCCACATCCAGGCCCCACACAACTTTCCATAGTTTACCCCAGACGCTTCACATGCCCTGATTCAATCCACTGACAGCACATCAACGCCGGTATACCACATCGATCCAATTCACTCTATTCCTTACCCTCCTTTCACCCTCCTGCATGTTCAGGCCCCAATCACACAAAATCTTTTTCACTCCATCTTTCCACCTCCAATTTGGTCTCCCACTTCTCCTCGTTCCCTCCACCTCTGACACATATATCCTCTTGGTCAATCTTTCCTCACTCATTCTCCCCATGTGCCCAAACCATTTCAGAACACCCTCTTCTGCTCTCTCAACCACACTCTTTTTATTTCCACACATCTCTCTTACCCTTACATTACTTACTCGATCAAACCACCTCACACCACACATTGTCCTCAAACATCTCATTTCCAGCACATCCACCCTCCTGCGGACAACTCTATCCATAGCCCACGCCTCGCAACCATACAACATTGTTGGAACTACTATTCCTTCAAACATACCCATTTTTGCTTTCCGAGATAATGTTCTCGACTTCTACACATTCTTCAAGGCTCCCAGGATTTTCGCCCCCTCCCCCACCCCATGATTCACTTCCGCTTCCATGGTTCCATCTGCTGCCAAATCCACTCCCAGATATCTAAAACACTTTACTTCCTCCAGTTTTTCTCCATTCAAACTTACCTCCCAATTGACTTGACCCTCAGCCCTGCTGTACCTAATAACCTTGCTCTTATTCACATTTACTCTTAACTTTCTTCTTTCACACACTTTACCAAACTCAGTCACCAGCTTCTGCAGTTTCTCACATGAATCAGCCACCAGTGCTGTATCATCAGCGAACAACAACTGACTCACTTCCCAGGCTCTCTCATCCCCAACAGACTTCATACTTGCCCCTCTTTCCAAAACTCTTGCATTCACCTCCCTAACAACCTCATCCATAAACAAATTAAACAACCATGGAGACATCACACACCCCTGCCGCAAACCTACATTCACTGAGAACCAATCACTTTCCTCTCTTCCTACACGTACACATGCCTTACATCCTCGATAAAAACTTTTCACTGCTTCTAACAACTTGCCTCCCACACCATATATTCTTAATACCTTCCACACAGCATCTCTATCAACTCTATCATATGCCTTCTCCAGATCCATAAATGCTACATACAAATCCATTTGCTTTTCTAAGTATTTCTCACATACATTCTTCAAAGCAAACACCTGATCCACACATCCTCTACCACTTCTGAAACCACACTGCTCTTCCCCAATCTGATGCTCTGTACATGCCTTCACCCTCTCAATCCATACCCTCCCATGTAATTTACCAGGAATACTCAACAAACTTATACCTCTGTAATTTGAGCACTCACTCTTATCCCCTTTGCCTTTGTACAATGGCACTATGCATGCACTCCGCCAATCCTCAGGCACCTCACCATGAGTCATACATACATTAAATAACCTTACCAACCAGTCAACAATACAGTCACCCTCTTTTTTAATAAATTCCACTGCAATACCATCCAAACCTGCTGCCTTACCGGCTTTCATCTTCCGCAAAGCTTTTACTACCCCTTCTCTGTTTACCAAATCATTTTCCCTAACCCTCTCACTCTGCACACCACCTCGACCAAAACACCCTATATCTGCCACTCTATCATCAAACACATTCAACAAACCTTCAAAATACTCACTCCATCTCCTTCTCACATCACCACTACTTGTTATCACCTCCCCCTTTGCGCCCTTCACTGAAGTTCCCATTTGCTCCCTTGTCTTACGCACTTTATTTACCTCCTTCCAGAACATCTTTTTATTCTCCCTAAAATTTATATATATATATATATATGTATATATATATATATATATATATATATATATATATATATATATATATATATATATATATATATATGATTTGGTAAACAGAGAAGAGGTAGTAAAAGCTTTGCGGAAGATGAAAGCCGGCAAGGCAGCAGGTTTGGATGGTATTGCAGTGGAATTTATTAAAAAAGGGGGTGACTGTATTGTTGACTGGTTGGTAAGGTTATTTAATGTATGTATGACTCATGGTGAGGTGCCTGAGGATTGGCGGAATGCGTGCATAGTGCCATTGTACAAAGGCAAAGGGGATAAGAGTGAGTGCTCAAATTACAGAGGTATAAGTTTGTTGAGTATTCCTGGTAAATTATATGGGAGGATATTGATTGAGAGGGTGAAGGCATGTACAGAGCATCAGATTGGGGAAGAGCAGTGTGGTTTCAGAAGTGGTAGAGGATGTGTGGATCAGGTGTTTGCTTTGAAGAATGTATGTGAGAAATACTTAGAAAAGCAAATGGATTTGTATGTAGCATTTATGGATCTGGAGAAGGCATATGATAGAGTTGATAGAGATGCTCTGTGGAAGGTATTAAGAATATATGGTGTGGGAGGCAAGTTGTTAGAAGCAGTGAAAACTTTTTATCGAGGATGTAAGGCATGTGTACGTGTAGGAAGAGAGGAAAGTGATTGGTTCTCAGTGAATGTAGGTTTGCGGCAGGGGTGTGTGATGTCTCCATGGTTGTTTAATTTGTTTATGGATGAGGTTGTTAGGGAGGTGAATGCAAGAGTTTTGGAAAGAGGGGCAAGTATGAAGTCTGTTGGGGATGAGAGAGCTTGGGAAGTGAGTCAGTTGTTGTTCGCTGATGATACAGCGCTGGTGGCTGATTCATGTGAGAAACTGCAGAAGCTAGTGACTGAGTTTGGTAAAGTGTGTGAAAGAAGAAAGTTAAGAGAGGATGTGAATAAGAGCAAGGTTATTAGGTACAGTAGGGTTGAGGGTCAAGTCAATTGGGAGGTGAGTTTGATTGGAGAAAAACTAGAGGAAGTGAAGTGTTTTAGATATCTGGGAGTGGATCTGGCAGTGGATGGAACCATGGAAGCGGAAGTGGATCATAGGGTGGGGGAGGGGGCAAAAATTCTGAGAGCCTTGAAGAATGTGTGGAAGTCGAGAACATTATCTCGGAAAGCAAAAATGGGTATGTTTGAAGGAATAGTGGTTCCAACAATGTTGTATGGTTGCGAGGCGTGGGCTATGGATAGAGTTGTGCGCAGGAGGATGGATGTGCTGGAAATGAGATGTTTGAGGACAATGTGTGGTGTGAGGTGGTTTGATCGAGTAAGTAACGTAAGGGTAAGAGAGATGTGTGGAAATAAAAAGAGCGTGGTTGAGAGAGCAGAAGAGGGTGTTTTGAAATGGTTCGGGCACATGGAGAGAATGAGTGAGGAAAGATTGACCAAGAGAATATACGTGTTGGAGGTGGAGGGAACGAGGAGAAGAGGGAGAGCAAATTGGAGGTGGAAAGATGGAGTGAAAAAGATTTTTTGTGATCGGGGCCTGAGCATGCAGGAGGATGAAAGGAGGGCAAGGAATAGAGTGAATTGGAGCGACGTGGTATACCGGGGTTGACGTGCTGTCAGTGG
Organism: Panulirus ornatus; assembly: GCF_036320965.1. NCBI lineage: Eukaryota > Metazoa > Arthropoda > Malacostraca > Decapoda > Palinuridae > Panulirus > Panulirus ornatus. Next base: position 42,029,573 of record NC_092233.1, read on the forward strand.
ATTGAATCAAAGCATGTGAAGCGTCTGGGGTAAACCATGGAAAGCTGTGTAGGTATGTATATTTGCGTGTGTGGACGTATGTATATACATGTGTATGGGGGTTTGTTGGGCCATTTCTTTCGTCTGTTTCCTTGCGCTACCTCGCAAACGCGGGAGACAGCGACAAACCAAAAAAAAAAAAAATATATATATATATATATATATTTTTTATATATATATATATATATATATATATATATATATATATATATATTTTTTTTTTTTTTTTATATATATATATATATATATATATATATATATATATATATATATATATATATCCCTGGGGATAGGAGAGAAAGAATGCTTCCCACGTATTCCCTGCGTGTCGTAGAAGGCGACTAAAAGGGGAGGGAGCGGAGGGCTGGAAATCCTCCCCTCTCGTTTTTTTTAATTTTCCAAAAGAAGGAACAGAGAACGAGGCCAGGTGAGGATATTCCCTCAGAGGCCCAGTCCTCTGTTCTTAACGCTACCTTGCTAATGCGGGAAATGGCGAATAGTATGAAAGAAAAAAGATATATATATGGATTTGTATGTAGCATTTATGGATCTGGAGAAGGCATATGATAGAGTTCATAGAGATGCTCTGTGGAAGGTATTAAGAATATATGGTGTAGGAGGCAAGTTGTTAGAAGCAGTGAAAAGTTTTTATCGAGGATGTAAGGCATGTGTACGTGTAGGAAGAGAGGAAAGTGATTGGTTCTCAGTGAATGTAGGTTTGCGGCAGGGGTGTGTGATGTCTCCATGGTTGTTTAATTTGTTTATGGATGGGGTTGTTAGGGAGGTGAATGCAAGAGTTTTGGAAAGAGAGGCAAGTATGAAGTCTATTGTGGATGAGAGAGCTTGGGAAGTGAGTCAGTTGTTGTTAGCTGATGATACAGCGCTGGTGGCTGATTCATGTGAGAAACTGCACAAGCTGGTGCCTGAGTTTGGTAAAGTGTGTGAAAGAAGAAAGTTAAGAGTAAATGTGAATAAGAGCAAGGTTATTAGGTACAGTAGGGTTGAGGGTCAAGTCAATTGGGAGGTAAGTTTGAATGGAGAAAGACTGGAGGAAGTAAAGTGTTTTAGATATCTGGGAGTGGATCTGGCAGTGGATGGAACCATGGAAGCGGAAGTGGATCATAGGGTGGGGGAGGGGGTGAAAATTCTGGGAGCCTAAAACAATGTGTGGAAGTCGAGAACATTATCTCGGAAAGCAAAAATGGGTATGTTTGAAGGAATAGTGGTTCCAACAATGTTGTATGGTTGCGAGGCGTGGGCTATGGATAGAGTTGTGCGCAGGAGGATGGATGTGCTGGAAATGAGATGTTTGAGGACAATATGTGGTGTGAGGTGGTTTGATCGAGTAAGTAACGTAAGGGTAAGAGAGATGTGTGGAAATAAAAAGAGCGTGGTTGAGAGAGCAGAAGAGGGTGTTTTGAAATGGTTTGGGCACATGGAGACAATGAGTGAGGAAAGATTGACCAAGAGGATATATGTGTCGGAGGTGGAGGGAACGAGGAGAAGTGGAAGAGCAAATTGGAGGTGGAAAGATGGAGTGAAAAAGATTTTGTGTGATCGGGGCCTGAACATGCAGGAGGGTGAAAGGAGGGCAAGGAATAGAGTGAATTGGATCGATGTGGTATACCGGGCTTGACGTGCTGTCAGTGGGTTGAATCAGGGCATGTGAAGCGTCTGGGGTAAACCATGGAAAGCTGTGTAGGTATGTATATTTGCGTGTGTGGACGTATGTATATACATGTGTATGGGGGTGGGTTGGGCCATTTCTTTCGTCTCTTTCCTTGCGCTACCTCGCAAATGCGGGAGACAGCAACAAAGCAAGAAGAAAAAAAATATATATATATATATATTTATATATATATATATATATATATATATATATATATATATATATATATATATATATATATATTTTATTTCTAATTTACTTTGTCGCTGTCTCCCGCGTTAGCAAGGTAGCGCAAAGAAACTGACGAAAGAATGGCCCAACCCACCCAAATATACGTATATACATGCACGTCCACACACGCAAATATACATACCTATATATCTCAGTGTACACATATACACACACAGGCATATACATATATACACATGTACATAATTCATACTTTCTGCCTCTATTTATTTCCATCGCCACCTCGCCACACATAGAATAACAACCCCCTCCCCCTCATGTGTGCGAGGTAGCGCTAGGAAAAGACAACAAAGGCCCAATTCGTTTACGCTCAGTCTCTAGCTGTCATGTAAATAATGCACCGAAACCACAGCTCCTTTTCCACATCCAGGTCCCACAGAACTTTCCATGGTTTAACCCAGACGCTTCACTTGCCCTCGTTCAAGCCATTGACAGCACGTCGACCCCGGTGTACCACATCGTTCCAATTTACTCTATTCCTTGCACGCCTTTCACCCTCCTGCATGTTCAGGCCCCGATCGCTCAAAATCTTTTTCACTCCATCTTTCCACCTCCAATTTGGTCTCCCACTTCTCGTTCCCTCCATCTCTGACACATATATCCTCTTGATCAATCTTTCCTCACTCATTCTCTCCATGTGACCAAACCATTTCAAAACACCCTCTTCTTCTCTCTCAACCACACTCTTTTTATTTCCACACATCTCTTACATCCCTTACACTACTTACTCAATCAAACCACCTCACACCACATATTGTCCTCAAACATCTCATTTCCAGCACATCCACCCTCCTACGCACAACTCTATCCATAGCCCACACCTCGCAGCCATACAACATTGTTGGAACCACTATTCCTTCAAACATAGCCATTTTTGCTTTCAGAGATAATGTTCTCGACTTCCACAGATTCTTCAAGCCTCCCAGGATTTTCGCCCCCACCCCCACCCTATGATTCACTTCCGCTTCCATGGTTCCATCCGCTGCAAGATCCACTCCCAAATATCTAAAACACTTTACTTCCTCCAGTTTTTCTCCATTCAAACTTACCTCCCAATTGACTTGACCCTCAACCCTACTGTACCTAATAACCTTGCTCTTATTCACATTTACTCTTAACTTTCTTCTTTCACACACTTTATCAAACTCAGTCACAAGCTTTTGCAGTTTCTCACATGAATCAGCCACCAGCGCTGTAACATCAGCGAAGAACAACTGACTCACTTCCCAAGCTCTCTCATCCCCAACAGACTTCATACTTGCCCCTCTTTCCAAAACTCTTGCATTCACCTCCCTAACAACCCCATCCATAAACAAATTAAACAACCATGGAGACATCACACACCCCTGCCACAAGCCTACATTCACTGAGAAACCAATCACTTTCCTCTGTTCCTACACGAACACATACCTTACATCCTCGATAAAAACTTTTCACTGCTTCAAACAACTTCCCTCCCTCACCATATATTCTTAATACCTTCCACAGAGCATCTCTATCAACTCTATCATATGCCTTCTCCAGATCCATAAATGCTACATACAAATCCATTTGCTTTTCTAAGTATTTCTCACATGCATTCTTCAAAGCAAACACCTGATCCACACATCCTCTACCACTTCTGAAACCACACTGCTCTTCCCCAATCTGATGCTCTGTACATGCCTTCACCCTGTCAATCAATACCCTCCCATATAATTTACCAGGAATACTCAACAAACTTATACCTCTGTAATTTGAGCACTCTTATCCCCTTTGCCTTTGTTCAGTGGCACTATGCACGCATTCCGCCAATCCTCAGGCACCTCACCATGAATCACACATACATTAAATAACCTTACCAACCAGTCAACAATACAGTCATCCCCTTTTTTAATAAATTCCACTGCAATACCATCCAAACCTGCTGCCTTGCCGGCTTTCATCTTCCGCAAAGCTTTTACTACCTCTTCTCTATTTACCAAATCATTTTCCCTAACCCTCTCACTTTGCACACCACCTCGACCAAAACACCCTATATCTGCCACTCTATCATCAAGCACATTCAACAAACCTTCAAAATACTCACTCCATCTCCTTCTCACATCACCACTACTTGTTTTCACTTCCCCCTTTGCGCCCTTCACTGAAGTTCCCATTTGCTCCCTTGTCTTACGCAGTTTATTTACCTCCTTCCAAAACATCTTTTTATTCTCCCTAAAATTTAATGATACTCTCTCATCCCAACTCTCATTTGCCTTCTTTTTCACTTCTTGCACCTTTCTCTTGACGTCCTCTCTCTATCTTTTATACATCTCCCACTCATTTGCATTTTTTCCCTGCAAAAATCGTCCAAATGCCTCTCTCTTCTCTTTCACAAATAATCTTGCTTCTTCATCCCACCACTCACTACCCTTTCTAATCAACCCACCTCCCACGCTTCTCATGCCACAAGCATCCTTTGTGCAAGCCATCACTGCTTCCCTAAATACATCCCATTCCTCCCCCATTCCCCTTACCTCCTTTGTTCTCACCTTTTTCCATTCTGTACTCAGTCTCTCCTGGTATTTCCTCACACAAGTCTCCTTCCCAAGCTCACTTACTCTCACCACCCTCTTCACCCCAACATTCACTCTTCTTTTCTGAAAACCCCTAGAAATCTTCACCTTCATCTCCACAAGATAATGATCAGACATCCATCCAGTTGCACCTCTCAGCACATTAACATCCAAAAGTCTCTCTTTTGTGCGCCTGTCAATTAATTCGTAATTCAATAACGCTCTCTGGCCATCTCTCATACTTACATACTTATACTTATGTATGTCTCTCTTTTTAAACCAGGTATTCCCAATCACCAGTCCTTTTTCAGCACATAAATCTACAAGCTCTTCACCATTTCCATTTACAACACTGAACACCCCATGTATACCAATTATTCCCTCAACTGCCGCATTACTTACCTTTGCATGCAAATCACCCGTCACTATAACCCGGTCTTGTGCATCAAAACCACTAACACACTCATTCACCTGCTCCGAAAACACTTGCCTCTCATGATCTTTCTTCTCATGCCCACGTGCATATGCACCAATAATCACCCAGGCGAAGGTGAAGATTTGTGGGGATTACAGAAAAGAAGAGAGAATGTTGGGGTGAAGAGAGTGGTGAGAGTAAGTGAGCTTGGGAAGGAGTCTTGTGTGAGGAAGTACCAGGAGAGACTGAGTACAGAATGGAAAAAGGTGAGAACAAAGGAGGTAAGGGGAGTGGGGGAGGAATGGGATGTATTTAGGGAAGCAGTGATGGCTTGCGCAAAAGATGCTTGTGGCACGAGAAGCGTGGGAGGTGGGTTGATTAGAAAAGGTAGGGAGTGGTGGAATGAAGAAGTAAGATTATTAGTGAAAGAGAAGAGAGAGGCATTTGGACGATTTTTGCAGGGAAAAAATGCAAATGAGTGGGAGAGGTATAAAAGAAAGAGTTATAAAAGACAGGAGGTCAAGAGAAAGGTGCAAGAGGTGAAAAAGAGGGCAAATGAGAGTTGGGGTGAGAGAGTATCATTGAATTTCAGGGAGAATAAAAAGATGTTTTGGAAGGAGGTAAATAAAGTGCGTAAGACAAGGGGACAAATGGGAACTTCAGTGAAGGGGGCAAATGGGGAGGTGATAACAAGTAGTGGTGATGTGAGAAGGAGATGGAGTGAGTATTTTGAAGGTTTGTTGAATGTGTTTGATGATAGAGTGGCAGATATAGGGTGTTTTGGTCGAGGTGGTGTGCAAACTGATAGGGTTAGGGAAAATGATTTGGTAAACAGAGAAGAGGTAGTAAAAGCTTTGCGGAAGATGAAAGCCGGCAAGGCAGCAGGTTTGGATGGTATTGCAGTGGAATTTATTAAAAAAGGGGATGACTGTATTGTTGACTGGTTGATAAGGTTATTTAGTGTATGTATGACTCATGGTGAGGTGCCTGAGAATTGGCGGAATGCTTGCATAGTTCCATTGTACAAAGGCAAAGGGGATAAGAGTGAGTGCTCAAATTACAGAGGTATAAGTTTGTTGAGTATTCCTGGTAAATTATATGGGAGGGTATTGATTGAGAGGTAGAAGGCATGTACAGAGCATCAGATTGGGGAAGAGCAGTGTGGTTTCAGAAGTGGTAGAGGATGTGTGGATCAGGTGTTTGCTTTGAAGAATGTATGTGAGAAATACTTAGAAAAACAAATGGATTTGTATATAGCATTTATGGATCTGGAGAAGGCATATGATAGAGTTGATAGAGATGCTCTGTGGAAGGTTTTAAGAATATATGGTGTGGGAGGCAAGTTGTTAGAAGCAGTGAAAAGTTTTTATCGAGGATGTAAGGCATGTGTACGTGTAGGAAGAGAGAAAAGTGATTGGTTCTCAGTGAAAGTAGGTTTACGGCAGGGGTGTGTGATGTCTCCATGGTTGTTTAATTTGTTTATGGATGGGGTTGTTAGGGAGGTGAATGCAAGAGTTTTGGAAAGAGGGGCAAGTATGAAGTCTGTTGGGGATGAGAGAGCTTGGGAAGTGAGTCAGTTGTTGTTCGCTGATGATACAGCGCTGGTGGCTGATTCATGTAAGAGACTGCAGAAGCTTGTGACTGAGTTTGGTAAAGTGTGTGAAAGAAGAAAGCTGAGAGTAAATGTGAATAAGAGCAAGGTTATTAGGTACAGTAGGGTTGAGGTTCAAGTCAATTGGGAGGTAAGTTTGAATGGAGAAAAACTGGAGGAAGTGAAGTGTTTTAGATATCTGGGAGTGGATCTGGCAGCGGATGGAACCATGGTAGCAGAAGTGAATCATATGGTGTGGGAGGGGGCGACAATTCTGGGAGCGTTGAAGAATGTGTGGAAGTCGAGAACATTATCTCGGATAGCAAAAATGGGTATGTTTGAAGGAATAGTGGTTCCAACAATGTTGTATGGTTGCGAGGCGTGGGATAGGGATAGACTTGTGCGCAGGAGGGTGGATGTGCTGGAAATGAGATGTTTGAGGACAATATGTGGTGTGAGGTGGTTTGATCGAGTAAGTAATGTAAGGGTGAGAGAGATGTGTGGAAATAAAAAGAGCGTGGTTGAGAGAGCAGAAGAGGGTGTTTTGAAATGGTTTGGGCACATGGAGAGAATGAGTGAGGAAAGATTGACCAAGAGGATATATGTGTCGGAGGTGGAGGGAACGAGGAGAAGTGGGAGACCAAATTGGAGGTGGAAAGATGGAGTGAAAAAGATTTTGAGTGATCAGGGCCTGAACATGCAGGAGGGTGAAAGGCGGGCAAGCAATAGAGTGAATTGGATCAATGTGGTATACTGGGGTTGATGTGCTGTCAGTGAATTCAATCAGGGCATGTGAAGCATCTGGGGTAAACCATGGAAAGTTGTGTGGGGCCTGGATGTGGAAAGGGAGCTGTGGTTTCGGGCATTATTGCATGACAGCTAGAGACTGAGTGTGAATGAATGGGGCCTTTCTTGTCTTTTTCCTAGCGCTACCTCGCACACATGAGTGGGGAGGGGGATGGTATTCCATGTGTGGCGAGGTGGTGATGGGAATGAATAAAGGCAGACAGTGTGAATTGTGTGCATGGGTATATAGGTATGTGTCTGTGTGTGAATATATATGTGTACATTGAGATGTATAGGTATGTATTTTTTTTTTTTTTTTTTTAATTCTCCAAAAGATGGAACAGAGAAGGGGGCTAGGTGAGTATATTCCAAAAAAGGCCCAGTTCTCTGTTCTTAACGCGGGAAATGGCGAATAGTTTAAAAGAAAGTGAAAGCTTTGCAGAAGATGAAAGCCGGGAAGGCAGCAGGTTTGGATGGTATTGCAGTGGAATTTATTAAAAAAGGGGATGACTGTATTGTTGACTGGTTGGTAAGGTTATTTAATGTATGTATGACTCATGGTGAGGTGCCTGAGGATTGGCGGAATGCTTGCATAGTGCCATTGTACAAAGGCAAAGGGGATAAGAGTGAGTGCTCAAATTACAGAGGTATAAGTTTGTTGAGTATTCCTGGTAAATTATATGGGAGGGTATTGATTGAGAGGGTGAAGGCATGTACAGAGCATCAGATTGGGGAAGAGCAGTGTGGTTTCAGAAGTGGTAGAGGATGTGTGGATCAGGTGTTTGCTTTGAAGAATGTATGTGAGAAATACTTAGAAAAGCAAATGGATTTGTATGTAGCATTTATGGATCTGGAGAAGGCATATGATAGAGTTGATAGAGATGCTCTGTGGAAGGTATTAAGAATATATGGTGTGGGAGGAAAGTTGTTAGAAGCAGTGAAAAGTTTTTATCGAGGATGTAAGGCATGTGTACGTGTAGGAAGAGAGGAAAGTGATTGGTTCTCAGTGAATGTAGGTTTGCGGCAGGGGTGTGTGATGTCTCCATGGTTGTTTAATTTGTTTATGGATGGGGTTGTTAGGGAGGTAAATGCAAGAGTTTTGGAAAGAGGGGCAAGTATGAAGTCTGTTGGGGATGAGAGAGCTTGGGAAGTGAGTCAGTTGCTGTTCGCTGATGATACAGCGCTGGTGGCTGATTCATGTGAGAAACTGCAGAAGCTGGTGACTGAGTTCGGTAAAGTGTGTGGAAGAGAGAATGAGTGAGGAAAGATTGACCAAGAGGATATATGTGTCGGAGGTGGAGGGAACGAGAAGAGGGAGACCAAATTGGAGGTGGAAAGATGGAGTGAAAAAGATTTTGTGTGATCGGGGCCTGAACATGCAGGAGGGTGAAAGGAGGGCAAGGAATAGAGTGATTTGGAGCGATGTGGTATACCGGGGTTGACGTGCTGTCAGTGGATTGAATCAAGGCATGTGAAGCGTCTGGGGTAAACCATGGAAAGCTTTGTAGGTATGTATATTTGCGAGTGTGGACGTATGTATATACATGTGTATGGGGGGGGTTGGGCCATTTCTTTCGTCTGTTTCCTTGCGCTACCTCGCAAACGCGGGAGACAGCGACAAAGTATAAAAAAAAAGAAAAAAAAAAAAATAAATAAATATATAAGTATACATATGTAAGTAGGAGAGATGGCCAGACAGCGTTATTGGGTTATGTGTTAATTGATCGGCGTGCGAAAGAGAGACTTTTGGATGTTAATGTGCTGAGAGGTGCAACTGGAGGGATGTCTGATCATTATCTTGTGGAAGTGAAGGTGAAGATTTGTACGGATTTTCAGAAAAGAAGAGAGAATGTTGTGGTGAAGAGAGTGGCCAGAGTAAGTGAGCTTGGGAAGGAGAATTGTGTAAGGAAATACCAGGAGAGACTGAGTACAGAATGGAAAAAGGTGAGAACAAAGGAGGTAAGGGGAGTGGGGGAGGAATGGGATGTATTTATGGAAGCAGTGATGGCTTGTGTAAAAGATGCTTGTGGCATGAGAAGCATGGGAGGTGGGCAGGTTAGAAAGGGTAGTGAGTGGTGGGATGAAAAGTGAAAGAGAAGAGAGAGGCATTTGGATGATTTTTGCAGGAAAATAATGCAAATGAGTAGGAGACGTATAAAAGAATGAGGCAGGAGGTCAAGAGAAAGGTGCAAGAGGTGAAAAAGAGGGCAAATGAGAGTTGGGGTTAGAGAGTGTCATTAAATCTTAGGAAGAATAAAAAGATGTTTTGGAAGGAGGTAAATAAAGTGTGTATGACAAGGGAACAAATGGGAACTTCAGTGAAGGTTGCTAATGGGGAGGTGATGACAAGTAGTGATGATGTGAGGAGATGGAATGAGTATTTTGAAGGTTTCTTAAATGTGTTTGATGATAGAGTGGCAGATGTAGGGTGTTTTGGTTGAGGCGGTGTGCAAAGTGAGAAGGTTAGGGAAAATGATTTGGTAAACAGAGAAGAGTTAGTAAAGGCTTTGCGGAAGATGAAAGCTGGCAAGGCAGCAGGTTTGGATGGTATTGCAGTGGAATTTATTAAAAAAGAGGGTGACTGTATTGTTGACTGGTTGGTAAGGTTATTAATGTGTGTATGATTCACGGTGAGGTGCCTGAGGATTGGCGGAATGCGTGCATAGTGCCATTGTACAAAGGCAAAGGGGATAAGAGTGAGTGTTCAAATTACAGAGGTATAAGTTTGTTGAGTATTCCTGGTAAATTATATGGGAGGGTATTGATTGAGAGGGTGAAGGCATGTACAGAGCATCAGATTGTGGAAGAGCAGTGTGGTTTCAGAAGTGGTAGAGGATGTGTGGATCAGGTGTTTGCTTTGAAGAATGTATGTGAGAAATACTTAGAAAAGCAAATGGATTTGTATGTAGCATTTATGGATCTGGAAGAAGGCATATGATAGAGTTGATAAAGATGCTCTGTGGAAGGTATTAAGAATATATGGGTGTGGGAGGGAAGTTGTTATAAGCAGTGAAAAGTTTTTATCGAGGATGTAAGGCATGTATACATGTAGGAAGAGAGGAAAGTGATTGGTTCTCAGTGAATGTAGGTTTGCGTCAGGGGTGTGTGATGTCTCCATGGTTGTATAATTTGTTTATGGATGGGGTTGTTAGGGAGGTGAATGCAAGAGTTTTGGAAAGAGGGGCAAGTATGCAATCTGTTGTGGATGAGAGAGCTTGGGAAGTGAGTCAGTTGTTGTTCGCTGATGATACAGCGCTGGTGGCTGATTCATGTGAGAAACTGCAGAAGCTGGTGACTGAGTTTGGTAAAGTGTGTGAAAGAAGAGAGTTGAGAGTAAATGTGAATAAGAACAAGGTTATTAGGTACAGTAGGGTTGAGGGTCAAGTGAATTGGGAGGTAAGTGTGAATGGAAAAGCTGGAGGAAGTGAAGTATTTTAGATATCTGGGAGCAGATTTGGCAGCGGATGGAACCATGGAAGCGGAAGTGAATCATATGGTGGGGGAGGGGGCGAAAATTCTGGGAGCGTTGAAGAATGTGTGGAAGTCGAGAACATTATCTCGGAAAGCAAAAATGGGTATGTTTGAAGGAATTGTGGTTCCAACAATGGTGTATGGTTGCGAAGCATGGGCTATGGAGAGTTGTGCGCAGGAGGGTGGATGCGCTGGAAATGAGATGTTTGAGGACAATATGTGGTGTGAGATGCTTTGATCGAGTAAGTAATAATAGGGTAAGAGAGATGTTTGCTAATAAAAAGAGTCTGTTTGAGAGAGCAGAAGAAGGTGTTTTGAAATGGTTTGGTCACATGGAGAGAATGAGTGAGGAAAGATTGACCAAGAGGATATATGTGTCAGAGGTGGAGGAACGAGGAGAAGTGGTAGACCCAATTGTAGGTGGAAAGATGGAGTGAAAAAGATTTTGAGTGATCGGGGCCTGAACATGCAGGAGGGTGAAAGGCGTGCAAGGAACAGAGTAAATTGGAACGATGTGGTATACCAGGGTCGACGTGCTGTTAATGGATTGAACCAGGGCACGTGAAGCATCTGGGGTAAACCATAGAAAGTTCTGTGGGGCCTGGATGTGGAAAGGGAACTGTGGTTACGGTGCATTATTACATGACAGCTAGAGACTGAGTGTGAACGAATGGGGCCTTTGTTGTCTTTTCCTAGCACTGCCTCGCGCACATGAGGGGGGAGGGGGTTGTTATTTCATGTGTGGCGAGGTGGCGATGGGAATGAATAAAGGCAGACAGTATGAATTATGTACGTGTGTATATATATATATATATATATATATATATATATATATATATATATATATATATATATATATATGTATGTCTGTCTATGTATATATATGTATACGTTGAGGTGTGTACGTATGTATATTTACGTTTGTGGACGTGTATTTATATACATGTGTATTTGGGTGAGTTAGGCCATTCTTTCATCTGTTTCCTTGCTCTACCTCGCTAATGCGGGAGACAGCGACAAAGCAAAATAAATAGATAAATAAGTAATAACATATTTTATTATACTTTATCACTGTCTCCCGCATTAGCGAGGTAGTGCAAGGAAACAGATGAAAGAATGGCCCAACCCACCCACATACACATTTATATGCACACACATCCAAACATGCACGTATGCATACCTATACATCTCAACGTATACATATATATATGTACACACCCAGACATATATGTATATACGCATATACATAATTCATACTGTCTCCCCTTATTCATTACCGTCACCACCCCGCCACACATGAAATGACAGCCCCCTCCCCCTGCATGTGTGTGAGTTAGTGCTAAGAAAAGACAAAGAAGGCCACATTCGTTCACACTCAGTCTCTAGCTGTCATGTATAATGCACCAAAACCACAGCTCCCTGATTTACCCCAGACACTTCACATGCCCTGGTTCAATCCATTGACAACACGTCGAATTTGGTCTCCCACTTCTCGTTCCCTCCACCTCTGACACATATATCTTCTTGGTCAATCTTTCCTCACTCATTCTCTCCATGTGACCAAACCATTTCAAAACACCCTCTTCTGCTTTCTCAACCACACTCTTTTTATTACCACTCATCGCTCCTACCCTTTCATTACTTACTCGATCAAACCACTTCACACCACATATTGTCCTCAAACATCTCATTTCCAACACATCTACGCTCCTCCACACAACTCTATCTATAGCCTGCGCCTCACAACTATATAACATTGTTGGAACTACTAATCCTTCAAAAATACCCACTTTTGCCTTCCAAGATAATGTTGTTGATTTCCACACATTTTTGAAGGCTCCCAGAACTTTAGTCCTCTCCCCCAACCAATGATTGACTTCCCCTTCCATGGTTCCATCCGCTGCCAAATCTGCTCCCAGATATCTAAAACACTTCATTACTCCAGTTTTTCTCCATTCAAATTTACCTCCCAATTAACTTGTCCCTCAACCGTACTGTACCTATAACCTTTCTCTTATTCACATTTACTCTCAGCTTTCTTCTTTCACACACTTTACCAAACTCAGTCACCAGCTTCTGCAGTTTCTCACACGAATCAGCCACCAGCGCTGTATCATCAGCGAACAACAACTGACTCACTTCCCAAGCTCTCTCATCCACAACAGATTGCATACGTGCCCTTCTTTCCAAAACTCTTGCATTCACCTCCCTAACAACCCCATCCATAAACAAATTAAACAGCCATGGAGATATCACACGCCCCTGCCACAAACCAACATTCACTGAGAGCCAATCACTTTTCTCTCTTCCTACACGTACACATGCCTTACATCCTCAATAAAAACTTTTCACTGCTTCTAAAAAGTTGCCTCCCACACCATATATTCTTAATACCTTCCACAGAGCATCTCTATCATCTCTATCATATGCCTTCTCCAGATCCAAAAATGCTACATACAAATCCATTTGCTTCTCTAAGCATTTCTCACATACATTCTTCAAAGCAAACACCTGATCTACACATCCTCTACCTCTTCTGAAACCACACTGCTCTTCTCCATTCTGATGCTCTGTACATGCCTTCACCCTCTCAATCAATACCCTCCCATATAATTTCCCCGGAATACTCAACAAACTTATACCTCTCTACTTTGGGCACTCACTTTTATCCTATTTACCTTTTTACAATGGCACTATGCAAGCATTCCGCCAATCCTCAGGCACTTCCCCATGAGTCATACATACATTAAATAATCTTACCAACCAGTCAGCAATACAGTCGCCCCATTTTTTAATAAATTCAGTGGCACTGCAATACCATCCAAACCCACTGCCTTCCCAGCTTTCATCTTCCGCAAAGCTTTTACTACCTCTTCCCTGTTTACCAAATCTTTCTCCCTAACCCTCTCGCTTTGCACATCACCTCAACCAAAACACCCTTTGCCTGCCACTCTGTGATCAAACACATTCAACAAACCTTCAAAATACTCATTCCATCTCCTTCTCACATCACCACTACTTGTTATCACCTCCCCATTAGCCCGCTTCACTGATGTTCGAATGCCTCTCTCTTTTCTTTCACTAAAAATCTTTACTTTTTCATCCCACCACTCACTACCCTTTCTAATTTGCCCACCTCCCACGCTTCTCATGCCACAAGCATCTTTTCCACAAGCCATCACTGCTTCCCTAAATACATCCCATTCCTCCCCCACTCCCCTTACATCCTTTGTTCTCACCTTTTTCCATTCTGTACCCAGTCTCTCCTGGTACTTCCTCACACAAGTCTCCATCCCAAGCTCACTTACTCTCACCACTCTCTTCACCCCAACATTCTCTCTTCTGAAAACCTCTACAAATCTTCACTTTCGCCTCCACAAGATAATGATCAGACATCCCTCCAGTTGCACCTCTCAGCACATGAACATCCAGAAGTGTCTCTTTCGCGCGCCTATCAATTAACATGTAATCCAATAACGCTCTCTGGCCATCTCTCCTACTTGCATATACTTATGTATATCTCTCTTTTTAAACGAGGTATTCCCAAGCACCAGTCCTTTTCCATTACATAAATCTACAAGCTCTTCACCATTTCCATTTACAACACTGAACACCTTATGTACACGAATTATTCCCTTAACTGCCACATTACTCACCTTTGCATTCAAATCACCCATCACTATAACCTGGTCTCGTGCATCAAATCTACTAACACACTCACTCAGCTGCTCCCAAAACACTTGCCTCTTATGAGCTTTCTTCTCATGCCCAGGTGCATATGCACCAATAATCACCGATCTCTCTCCATCCACTTTCAGTTTTACCCATATCAATCTAGAGTTTACTTTCTTACACTCTATCACATACTCCCACCACTCCTATTTCAGGAGTAGTGCTACTCCTTCCCTTGCTCTTGTCCTTTCACTAACCCCTGACTTTACTCCCAAGACATGCAAATATAAATTCCTATACATCTCAACGTATACATATATATACATACATAGACAAATACATATATACACATGTACATAATTTATACTTTCTGTCTTTATTCATTCCCATCGCCACCCTGCCACACATGAAATAACAACCCCCTCCCCCCACATGTGCGTGAGGTAGAACCAGGAAAAGACAACAAAGGCCACAGTCGTTCACACTCAGTCTCTAGCTGTCATGTAATGATGCACCAAAACCACAGCTCCCTTTCCACATCCAGACGTTTCACATGCCCTGGTTCAATCCATTGACAGCACATCGACCCCGGTATACCACATCATTCCAGCTCACTCTCTTCCTTGCACGCCTTTCACCCTCCTGCATGTTCAGGACCCTGATCACTCAAAATCTTTTTCACTCCATCTTTGCACCTTTAATTTGGTCTCCCACTTCTCCTTGTTCCCTCAACCTCTGACACATGTATTCTCTTGGTCAATCTTTCCTCACTCATTCTCTCTATGTGACCAAACCATTTCAAAACACCTTCTTCTGCTCTCTCAACCACACTCTTTTTATTACCACACATCTCTCTTACCCTATTATTACTTACTCGATGAAACCACCTCACACCACTTATTGTCCTCAAACATCTCATTTCCAGCACATCCACCCTCCTCTACACTACTCTATCTATAGCCCACACCTCACAACCATATAACATTGTTAGAACCACTATTCCTTCAAACTTACCCATTTTTGCTGTCCGAGATAATGATCTCGACTTCCACACATTTTTCAACGCTCACAGAACTTTTGCCCCCTCCCCCGCCCTATGACTCACTTCCGTTTCCATGGTTCCATCCGCTGCCAAATCCACTCCCGGATATCTAAAACACTTCACTTCCACCAGTTTTTCTCCATTCAAACTTACCTCCCAGTTGACTTGTCCCTCAACCCTACTGTACCTAATAACCTTGCTCTTATTCACATTTACTCTCAGCTTTCTTCTTTCACACACTTTACCAAACTCAGTCATCAGCTTCTGCAGTTTCACACAGGAATCAGCCACCAGCTGTGTATCATCAGCAAACAACAACTGACTCACTTCCCAAGCTCTCTCATCCACAATGGACAGCATACTTGCCTCTCTTTCCAAAACTCTTGCATTCACCTCCCTAACAACCCCTAACAACCCCATCCATGAACAAATTAAACAACCATGGAGACATCACACACCCCTGCCGCAAACCAACATTCACTGAGAACCAATCACTTTCCTCTCTTCCTACACGTACACATGCCTTACATCCTCGATAAAAACTTTTCACTGCTTCTAACAACTTGCCTCCCACACCATATATTCTTAATACCTTCCACAGAGCATCTCTATCTTATGCCTTCTCGAGACCTATAAATGCTAAATACAAATCCATTTGCTTTTCTAAGTGTTTCTCATACATTCTTCGAAGCAAACACCTGATACACACATCCTCTACCATTTCTGAAACCACACTGCTCTTCCCCAATCTGATGCTCTGTGTATGCCTTCACCCTCTCAATTAATACCCTCGCATATAATTTCCCAGGAATACTCAACAAACTTATACCTCTGTAATTTGACACTCACTTTTATCCCCTTTGCTTTTGTACAATGGCACTATGCAAGCATTCCGCCAATCCTCAGGCACCTCACCATTAGTCATATATTCATTAAATAACCTTACCAATCAGTCATCAGTACAGTCACCCCCTTTTTTAATAAATTCCACTGCAACACCATCCAAACCTGCTGCCTTGCCGGCTTTCATCTTCCACAAAGCTTTTGCTACCTCTTCTCTGTTTACCAAATCATTCTCCCTAACCCTCTCACTTTGCACACCTACCTCGACCAAAACACTCTATATCTACCATTCTATATCTACACATTCAAGAAACCTTCAAAATACTCATTCCATCTCCTTCTCACATCACCACTACTTGTTATCACCTCCCCATTAGCCCCCTTCACTGAAGTTCCCATTTGTTCCCTTGTCTTATGCACTTTATTTACCTCCTTTCAAAACATCTTTTTATTCTCCCTAAAAATTAATGATACTCTCTCACCGCAACTCTCATTTGCCCTCTTTTTCACCTCTTGCACCTTTCTCTTGACCTCCTGCCTCTTTCTTTTATACATCTCCCACTCATTTGCATTATTTCCCTGCAAAAATCGTCTAGATGCCTCTCTCTTCTCTTTCACTAATAATCTTACTTCTTCATCCCACCACTCGCTACCATTTCTGGTCTGCCCACCTCCCACACTTCTCATGCCACAAGCATCTTTTGTGCAAAGCCATCACTGCTTCCCTAAATACATCCCATTTCTCCCCCACTCCCCTTACATCCTTTGTTCTCACCTTTTTCCATTCTGTACTCAGTCTCTCCTGGTACATCCTCACACAGGTCTCCTTCCCAAGCTCACTTACTCTCACCACTCTCTTCACCCCAACATTCTCTCTTCTTTTCTGAAAACCTCTACAAATCTTCACCTTCACCGCCACAAGATAATGATCAGACATCCCTCCAGTTGCACTTTTCAGCACATTAACATCCAAAGTCTCTCTTTCGCGTGCCTATCAATTAACACGTAATCCAATACCGCTCTCTGGCCATCTCTCCTACTTCTGTACGTATACTTATGTATATCTCTTTTTAAGCCAGATATTTCCAATCACCAGACCTTTTTCAGCACATGAATCTACAAGCTCTTCACAATTTCCGTTTACACCACTGTACACCCCATGAACACTAAATATTCCCTCAACTGCCACATTACTCACCTTTGCATTCAAATCACCCATCACTATAACCCGGTCACATGCATCAAAACTACTAACACACTCACTCAGCTGCTCCCATAACACTTGCCTGTCATGATCTCTCTTCTCATACCCAGGTGCATATGCACCACTAATCACCCATCATAGAAGGCGACTAAAAAGGAAGGAAGCAGGAGGCTGCAAACTCTCTCCTCCTTGTATTTTAACTATCTGAAAGGGGAAACAGAAGAAGGAGTCATGCGGGGAGTGTTCATCCTCCTCAAAGGCTCAGATTGGGGTGTCTAAATGTGTGTGGATGTAACCAAGATAAGAAAAAACGAGAGATAGGTAGTATGTTTGAGGAAAGAAACCTGGATGTTTTGGCTCTGAGTGAAACGAAGCTCAAGGGTAAACGGGAAGAGTGGTTTGGGAATGTCTTGGGAGTAAAGTCAGGGGTTAGTGAAAGGACAAGAACAAGGGAAGGAGTAGCACTACCCCTGAAATAGGAGTGGTGGGAGTATGTGATGGAGTGTAAGAAAGTAAACTCTAGATTGATATGGGTAAAACTGAAAGTGGATGGAGAGAGATGGGTGATTAGTGGTGCATATGCACCTGGGCATGAGAAGAAAGATCATGAGAGGCAAGTGTTTTGGGAGTAGCTGAGTGAGTTTGTTAGTAGTTTTGATGCACGAGACCGGGTTATAGTGATGGGTGATTTGAATGCAAAGGTGAGTAATGTGGCAGTTGAGGGAATAATTGGTGTACATAGGGTGTTCAGTGTTGTAAATGGAAATGGTGAAGAGCTTGTAGATGTGCTGAAAAAGGACTGGTGATTGGGAATATCTGGTTTAAAAAGTGAGATATACATAAGTATACATATGTAAGTAGGAGAGATGGCCAGAGAGCATTATTGGATTACGTGTTGATAGGCACGCGAAAGAGAGACTTTTGGATGTTAATGTGCTGAGAGGTGCAACTGGAGGCATGTCTGATCATCATCTTGTGGTTTGCGAAGGTGAAGATTTGTAGAGGTTTTCAGAAAAGAAGAGAGAATGTTGGAGTGAAGAGAGTGGTGAGAGTAAGTAAGCTTCGGAAGGAGACTTGTGTGAGGAAGTACCAGGAGAGACTGAGTACAGAATGGAGAAAGGTGAGAACAAAGGATGTAAGGGGAGTGGGGGAGGAATGGGATGTATTTAGGGAAGCAGTGATGGCAGGTGCAAAAGATGCTTGTGGCATGAGAAGCATGGGAGGTGGGCAGACTAGAAAGTATAGTGAGTGGTGGGATGAAGAAGTAAGATTATTAGTGGAGAGAAGAGAGAGGCATTTGGACGATTTTTGCAGGGAAATGTTGCAAATGAGTGGGAGACGTATAAAAGAAAGAGGCAGGAGGTCAAGAGAAAGGTGCAAGAGGTGAAAAAGAGGGCAAATGAGAGTTGCGGTGAGAGAGTATCATTAAATTTTAGGGAGAATAAAAAGATGTTGTGGAAGGAGGTAAATAAAGTAAGACAAGGGAACAAATGGGAACTTCAGTGAAGGGGGCTAATGGAGAGGTGATAACAAGTAGTGGTGAGCTAAGAAGGGGATGGAGTGAGTATTTTGAAGGTTTGTTGAATGTGTTAGATGATAGAGTAGCAGATATAGGGTGTTTTGGTCTAGGTGGTGTGCAAAGTGAGAGGGTTAGAGAGAATGATTTGGTAAACAGAGAAGAGGTAGTAAGAGCTTTGCGGAAGATGAAAGCCGGCAAGGCAGCGGGTTTGGGTGGTATTGTAGTGGAATTTATTAAAAAAGGGGTGACTGTATTGTTGACTGGTTGGTAAGGTTATTTAATATATGTTTGACTCATGGTGAGGTGCCTGAGGATTGGCAGAATGCTGTCATAGTGCCATTGTTTGTACAAATGCAAAGGGGATAAAATTGAGTGCTCAAATTACAGAGGTATAAGTTTGTTTCAGAAGTGGTAGAGGATGTGTGGATCAGGTGTTTGCTTTGAAGAATGTATGTGAGAAATACTTAGAAAAGCAAATGGATTTGTATGTAGCATTTATGGATCTGGAGAAGGCATATGATAGAGTTGATAGAGATGCTCTGTGGAAGGTATTAAGAATATATGGTGTGGGAGGCAAGTTGTTAGAAGCAGTGAAAAGTTTTTATCGAGGATGTAAGGCATGTGTACGTGTAGGAAGAGAGGAAAGTGATTGGTTCTCAGTGAATGTAGGTTTGCGGCAGGGGTGTGTGATGTCTCCATGGTTGTTTAATTTGTTTATGGATGGGGTTGTTAGGGAGGTAAATGCAAGAGTTTTGGAAAGAGGGGCAAGTATGAAGTCTGTTGGGGATGAGAGAGCTTGGGAAGTGAGTCAGTTGTTGTTCGCTGATGATACAGCGCTGGTGGCTGATTCATGTGAGAAACTGCAGAAGCTGGTGACTGAGTTTGGTAAAGTGTGTGGAAGAAGAAAGTTAAGAGTAAATGTGAATAAGAGCAAGGTTATTAGGTACAGTAGGGTTGAGGGTCAAGTCAATTGGGAGGTGAGTTTGAATGGAGAAAAACTGGAGGAAGTGAAGTGTTTTAGATATCTGGGAGTGGATCTGTCAGCGGATGGAACCATGGAAGCGGAAGTGGATCATAGGGTGGGGGAGGGGGCGAAAATTTTGGGAGCCTTGAAAAATGTGTGGAAGTCGAGAACATTATCTCGGAAAGCAAAAATGGGTATGTTTGAAGGAATAGTGGTTCCAACAATGTTGTATGGTTGCGAGGCGTGGGCTATGGATAGAGTTGTGCGCAGGAGGATGGATGTGCTGGAAATGAGATGTTTGAGGACAATGTGTGGTGTGAGGTGGTTTGATCGAGTAAGTAACGTAAGGGTAAGAGAGATGTGTGGAAATAAAAAGAGCGTGGTTGAGAGAGCAGAAGAGGGTGTTTTGAAATGGTTTGGGCACATGGAGAGAATGAGTGAGGAAAGATTGACCAAGAGGATATATGTGTCGGAGGTGGAGGGAACGAGGAGAAGAGGGAGACCAAATTGGAGGTGGAAAGATGGAGTGAAAAAGATTTTGTGTGATTGGGGCCTGAACATGCAGGAGGGTGAAAGGAGGGCAAGGAATAGAGTGAATTGGAGCGATGTGGTATACAGGGTTTGACGTGCTGTCAGTGGATTGAATCAAGGCATGTGAAGCGTCTGGGGTAAACCATGGAAAGCTGTGTAGGTATGTATATTTGCGTGTGTGGACGTGTGTATGTACATGTGTATGGGGGGGGGGTTGGGCCATTTCTTTCGTCTGTTTCCTTGTGCTACCTCGCAAACGCGGGAGACAGCGACAAAGTATAAAAAAAAAAAAAAAAAAAAAAAAAAAAAAGTTTGTTGAGTATTCCTGGGAAATTATATGGTAGGGTGCTGATTGAAAGGGTGAAGGCATGTACAGAGCATCAGATTGGGGAAGAGCAGTGTGGTTTCAGAAGTGGTAGAAGATGTGTGGATCAGGTGTTTGCTTTGAAGAATGTATGTTAGAAATACTTAGAAAAGCAAATGGATTTGTATGTAGCATTTATTGGTCTGGAGAAGGCATATGATAGAGTTGATAGAGATGCTCTTAGGAAGGTATTAAAAATATATGGTGTGGAAGGCAAGTTGTTAGAGGCAGTGAAAAGTTTTTATCGAGGATGTAAGGCATGTGTACATGTAGGAAGAGAGGAAAGTGATTGGTTCCCAGTGAATGTTAGTTTGCGGCAGGGGTGTGCGATGTCTCTATGGTTGTTTAATTTGTTTATGGATTGGGTTGTTAGGGAGGTGAATGCAAGAGTTTTGGAAAGTGGGGCAAGTATGCAGTCTGTTGTGGATGAGAGAGCTTGGGAAATGAGTCAGTTGTTGTTCGCTGATGATACAGCGCTGGTGGCTGATTCGTGTGAGAAACTGCAGAAGCTGGTGACTGAGTTTGGTAAAGTGTGTGAAAGAAGAAAGCTGAGAGTAAATGTGAATAAGAGCAAGGTTATTATGTACAGTAGGGTTGAGGGACAAGTCAATTGGGAGGTAAGTTTGAATGGAGAATAACTGGAGGAAGTGAAGTGTTTTAGATATCTGGGAGTGGATTTGGCAGCGGATGGAACCATGGAAGCGGAAGTGAATCATAGGATTGGGGGAGGGGGCAAAAGTTCTGGGAGCGTTGAAGAATGTGTGGAAGTCGAGAACATTATCTCGGAAAGCAAAAATGGGTATGTTTGAGGGAATAGTGGTTCCAACAATGTTATATGGTTGCTAGGCATGGGCTATAGATAGAGTTGTGCAGAAGAAGGTGGATGTGCTGGAAGTGAGATGTTTGAGGACAATGTGTGGTGTGAGGTGGTTTGATTGAGTAAGTAATAATAGGGTAAGAGAGATGTGGTAATAAAAAGAGTGTGGTTGAGAGAGCAGAAGAGAGTGTTTTGAAATGGTTTGGTTTCATGGAGAGAATGAGTGAGAAAGATTGACCAAGAGGATATATTTGTCAGAGCTGGAGGGAATGAGGAGAAGTGGGAGACCAAATTAGAGGTGGAAAGATGGAGTGAAAAAGATTTTGAGTGATCAGGGCCTGAACATGCAGGAGGGTGAAAGGCATCGAAGGAATAGAGTGAATTGGAACGATGTGGTATACTGGGGTTGACGTCCTGTCAGTGGATTGAACCAGGGCATGTGAAGCGTCTGAGGTAAACCATGGAAAGTTCTGTGGGGCCTGGATGTGGAAAGGGAGCTCTGATTTCAGTGCATTGTACATGACAGCTAGAGACTGAGAACAAATGAGGCCTTTGTTGTCTTTTCCTAGCGCTACCTTGTGCACATGCGGGGGAGGGGGTTGTTATTTCATATGTGGCGATGTGGCGATGGGAATGAATAAAGGCAGATGGTATGAATTATGTACATGTGTATATATGTACGTGTCTGTGTGAGTATATATAATTATACGTTGAGATATATAGGTATGTATATTTGCGTGTGTGGACGTGTTTGTATATTCATGTGTATGTGGGTGGGTTGGGCCATTCTTTCGTTTGTTGGTTGCCCTAACTCGCTAACACGGGAGACAGCGACAAAGTAGAATAGTAATGATATAGAAAATAGTGAAAATATATAGATAGATAGATAGATATATAATGAGTGGTGGGATGAAGAAGTAAGATTATTAGTGAAAGAGAAGAGAGAGGCTTTTGGACGGTTTTGCTGGGAAATAGTGCAAATGACTGGGATATGTATAAAAGAAAGAGGCAAGAGGTCAAGAGAAAGGTGCAAGAGGTGAAAAAGAGGGCAAATGAGAGCTGGGGTGAGACAGTATCATCAAATTGTAGGGAGAATAAAAAGATTTTTTGGAATGAGGTATATATAGTGCGTAAGACAAGAGAACATATGAGAACATTGGTGAAGGTAGGCTGATGGGGAGGTAATAATGAGTTGTTGTGATGTGAGAAGGAGATGGAGTGCGTATTTTAAAGGTTTGTTGAATGTGTTAGATGATAGAGTGGCAGATATAGGTATTTTGGTTGAGGCAGTGAGCGAAGTGAGAGGGTCAGGGAGAATGGCTTGGTAAACAGATAAGAGGTAGTGAATGCTTTGCTGAAGATGAAAGCCGGCACGGCGGCAGGTTTGGATGGTATTGCAGCTGAATTTTTTAAAAAGTGGGTGACTTTGTTGTTGACTGGCAGGTGAGGATATTCAGTGTGTGTATGACTTGTGGTGAAGTGCCTGAGGATTGGCGGAATGCATTCATGGTGCCATTGTACAAAGGCAAAGGGGATAAAGGTGAGCATCCAAATTACAGAGGTATAAGTTTGTTGAGTATTCCTTGGAAATTATATGGGAGGGTATTGATTGAGAGGATGAAGGCATGTACAGAGTATCAGACTGGGGAAGAGCAGTGTGGTTTCAGAAGTGGTAGAGGATGTATGGATCAGGTGTATGCTTTGAAGTATGTATGTGAGAAATACTTGGAAAAACAAATGGATATGTTTGTAGCATTTATGGATCTGGAAAAGGCATATGATAGAGTTGATAGAGATGCTCTGTGGAAGGTATTAAGAGTATATGGTGTGGGAGGCAAGTTGCTAGAAGAAGCGAGAAGTTTTTATTGAGTATGTGAGGTGTGTGTACGAGTAGGAAGAGAGGAAAGTGATTGGTTCTCAGTGAATGTCGGTGGCAGGGGTGCGTGATGTCTCCATGGTTGTTTAATTTGTTTATGGATGGGGTTGTTAAGGAGGTGAATGCAAGATTCTTGGAGAGAGGTGGTAAGTATGCAGTATGCTGGGCCATTCTTTCGTTTGTTTCCTTGTGCTACCTTGCTAACACGAGAGACAGCGACAAAGTATAATAGAATAAAAAAATACATATTATTTAGTATATTTTTATTATTATACTTTGTCGTTGTCTCCCACATTAGGGAGGTAGCGCAAGGAAACAGATGAAAGAATGGCTCAACCCACTCATATACACATATATATACATACACGTCCACACATAGACTTATACAACCTAAACATTTCAACGTATACATATATATAAACATACACAGACATATACATACATACTTATGTACATAATTCATACTTGTTGCCTTTATTCATTCCAGTCCCTACCCCGCCACATATGGAATGACAACCCCCTCCCCCCGCACGTATGCAAGGTAGCACTAGGAAGAGACAACAAAGGTGACATTCATTCACACTCACTCTCTCGCTGTCATGTATAATGCACCGATCCCACTGCTCCCTTTCCACATCCATGCTCCACAAAACTTTCCATGGTTTACCCCAGACGCTTCCCATGCCCTGGTTCAATCCATTGACAGCACGTCGACCCCGGTATACCACATCGTTCCAATTCACTCTATTCCTTGCATGCCTTTCACCCTCCTGCATGTTCGGGCCCCGATCACTCAAAATCTTTTTCACTCCATCCTTCCACCTCCAGTTTGGTCTCCCACTTCTCCTCTTTCCCTCCACCTCTGACACATATATCCTCTTTATCAGTCTTTCCTCACTCATTCTCTCCATGTGACTAAACCATTTCAATGCACCCTCTTCTGCTCCCTCAACCACACTCTTTTTATTACCACGCATCTCTCTTACCCTTTCATTACTTAATTGATCAAACCACCTCAGACCACATATTGTCCTCAAACATCTCATTTCCAACACATCCACCCTCCTCCGCACAACCCTATCTATTGCCCACGTCTCGCAACCATATAACATTGTTGGAACCACTATTTCTTCAAACATGCCCATTTTTGCTTTCCGAGATAAGGTTCTCATCTTCCACACATTCTTCAACTCTCCCAGAACTTTCTCCCCCCCCTCCCCCATCCTGTGACTCACTTCCGCTTCCGGGGTTCCATCCGCTGCCAAATCCACTCCCAGATATCTAAAACACTTCACTTCCTCCAGTTTTTCTCCATTCAAACTTACCTCCCAATTGACTTGTCCCTCAACCCTACTGTACATGATAACCTTGCTCTTATTCACATTTACTCTCAGCTTTTTTCTTTCACACACTTTACCAAACTCAGTCACCAGCTTCTGCAGTTTCTCACACGAATCAGTCACCAGCATTGTATCATCAGCGAACAACAACTGACTCACTTCCCAAGCCCTCTCATCCACAACAGACTGCATACTTGCCCTTCTTTCCAAAACTCATGCATTCACCTCCCTAACAACCCCATCCATAAACAAATTAAACAACCATGGAGACATCACACACCCCTTCTGTAAACCGACATTTACTGAGAACCAATCACTTTTCTCTCTTCCTACTTGTACACATGCCTTACATCCTCAATAAAAACTTTTCACTGCTTCTAAGACCTTGCCTCCCACACCATATACTCTTTATACTTTCCACAGAGCATCTCTATCAACTCTATCATATGCCTTCTCCAGATCCATAAATGCTACATACATATCCATTTGTTTTTCCTAGTATTTCTCACTTACATTCTTCAAAGCATACACCTGATCCAAACATCCTCTACCACTTCTGAAACCACACTGCTCTTCCCCAATCTGATGCTCTGTACATGCCTTCACCCTCTCAATCAATACCCTCCTGTACAATTTCCTAGGAATACTCAACAAACTTATACCTATGTAACTTGAACGCTCCCCTTTATCCTCTTTTCCTTTGTACAGTTGCACTATGCATGCATTCCGCCAATCCTGAGGCACTTCACCATGAGCCATACATACATTGAACATCCCCACCAACCAGTCAACAACAAAGTCACCCCTTTTTTAAATAAATTCCACTGCAGTACCATTCAGACCCACCGCCTTGCCGGCTTTCATCTTTCGCAAAGCTTTCACTACCTCTTCTCTGTTTACTAAATCATTCTCCCTGACCCTCTCACCTCACACACCACCTCAACCAAAACACCCTATATCTGCCAGTCTACCATCTAACACATTCAACAAACCTTCAAAATTCTCACTCCATCTCCTTCTCCCATCACCACTACTTGTTATTACCTCCTTATTAGCCCCTTCACTGATGTTCCCATTTGTTCTTTTGTCTTACGCACTTTATTTACCTCCTTCCAAAAATTTTTTATTATTCTCCCTAAAATTTAATTATACTTTCTCACCCCAACTCTCATTTGCCCTCTTTTCACCTCATGCACCTTTCTCTTGACCTCTTTCTTTTATACATCTCCCACTCATTTGCACTATTTCCCTGCAAAAATTGTCCAGATGCCTCTCTCTTCTCTTTCACCAATATTTTTGCTTCTTTATCCCACCTCTCACTACTTTTTCTAATCTACCCACCTCCCAAGCTTCTCATGCCACAAGCATCTTTTGTGCAAGCCATTACTGCTTCCCTAAATACATCCCATTCCTCCCCCACTCCCCTTACGTCCTTTGCTCTCACCTTTTTCCATTCTGCATTTAGTCTCTCCTGGTACTTCCTCACACAAGTTTCCTTCCTAAGCTCACTTACTCTCACCACTCTTCACCCCAACATTTTCTCTTCTTTTCTTAAAACCTCTACAAATGTTCACTTTCGCTTCCACAAGATAATGATCAGACATCCCTCCAGTTGCACCTCTCAGCACATTAACATCCAAAAGTCTCTCTTTCATGCGCCTATCAATTGACACATAATCCAATAACACTCTCTGGCCATCTCTCCTACTTTAATACGCATACTTATGAATATCATTTTGAACCAGGTATTCCCAATCACCAGTTCTTTTTCAGCACATAAATGTACAAGCTCTTCACCATTCCCATTTGCAACAATGAACACCCCATGTGCACCAGTTATTCCCTACATTGCCACATTACTCACATTTGCATTCAAATCACCCATCACTATAACCCGGTCTCTTGCATCAAAACTGCTAACACACTCACTCAGCTACTCCCAGAACACTTGCCTCTCATGATCTTTCTTCTCATGCCCAGGTGCATAGGCCCCAATAATCACCCATCTCTCTCCACCACTTTCAGTTTTAACCATATCAGTCTAGAGTTTACTTTCGTACACTCTATCATATACTTCCACAGCTCCCATTTCAGGAGTAGTGCTACTCCTTCCCTTGCTCTTGCCCTCTCACCAACCCCTGACTTTACTCCCAAAACATTCCCAAACCACTTTTCCCCTTTACCCTTGAGCTTCGTTTCACTCAGAGCCATAATATCCAGGTTCCTTTCCTCAAACATACTACCTATCTTTCCTTTTTTCTCATCCTGGTTACATCCACACACATTTAGACACCCCAGTCTTAGCCTTCAAGGAGGATGAGCACTCCCCACATGACTCCTTCTTGTGTTTCCCCTTTTAGAAAGTTCAAATAGAAGGACGGGAGGGTTTCTAGCCCCCCACTCCTGTCCCCATTAGTCGCCCTCTACAGCAGGCGGGGGATGTGTGGGAAGTATTCTTTCTCCCCTATCCCCAGGGATTATATTATGTATATATTTTTTTTTTTTTCAAACTTCGCCATTTCCCGCGTTAGCGAGGTAGCGTTAAGAACAGAGGACTGGGCCTTTTTTGGAATATCCTCACCTGGCCCCCTCTGTTCCTTCTTTTGGAAAATTAAAAAAAAAAATGAGAGGGGGGGATTTCCAGCCCCCTGCTCCCTCCCCTTTTAGTCACCTTCTACGACACGCAGGGAATACGTGGGAAGTATTCTTAATCCCCTATCCCCAGGGATAATTATGTATTTTTTTTTTTTTTTTTATACTTTGTCGCTGTCTCCCGCGTTTGCGAGGTAGCGCAAGGAAACAGACGAAAGAAATGGCCCAACCCCCCCCCCCCATACACATGTATATACATACATCCACACACGCAAATATACATACCTACACAGCTTTCCATGGTTTACCCCAGACGCTTCACATGCCTTGATTCAATCCACTGACAGCACGTCAACCCCGGTATACCACATCGCTCCAATTCACTCTATTCCTTGCCCTCCTTTCACCCTCCTGCATGTTCAGGCCCCGATCACACAAAATCTTTTTCACTCCATCTTTCCACCTCCAATTTGGTCTCCCTCTTCTCCTCGTTCCCTCCACCTCCGACACATATATCCTCTTGGTCAATCTTTCCTCACTCATTCTCTCCATGTGCCCAAACCACTTCAAAACACCCTCTTCTGCTCTCTCAACCACGCTCTTTTTATTTCCACACATCTCTCTTACCCTTACGTTACTTACTCGATCAAACCACCTCACACCACACATTGTCCTCAAACATCTCATTTCCAGCACATCCATCCTCCTGCGCACAACTCTATCCATAGCCCACGCCTCGCAACCATACAACATTGTTGGAACCACTATTCCTTCAAACATACCCATTTTTGCTTTCCGAGATAATGTTCTCGACTTCCACACATTCTTCAAGGCCCCCAGAATTTTCGCCCCCTCCCCCACCCTATGATCCACTTCCGCTTCCATGGTTCCATCCGCTGCCAGATCCACTCCCAGATATCTAAAACACTTCACTTCCTCCAGTTTTTCTCCATTCAAACTCACCTCCCAATTGACTTGACCCTCAACCCTACTGTACCTAATAACCTTGCTCTTATTCACATTTACTCTTAACTTTCTTCTTCCACACACTTTACCAAACTCAGTCACCAGCTTCTGCAGTTTCTCACATGAATCAGCCACCAGCGCTGTATCATCAGCGAACAACAACTGACTCACTTCCCAAGCTCTCTCATCCCCAACAGACTTCATACTTGCCCCTCTTTCCAAAACTCTTGCATTTACCTCCCTAACAACCCCATCCATAAACAAATTAAACAACCATGGAGACATCACACACCCCTGCCGCAAACCTACATTCACTGAGAACCAATCACTTTCCTCTCTTCCTACACGTACACATGCCTTACATCCTTGATAAAAACTTTTCACTGCTTCTAACAACTTTCCTCCCACACCATATATTCTTAATACCTTCCACAGAGCATCTCTATCAACTCTATCATATGCCTTCTCCAGATCCATAAATGCTACATACAAATCCATTTGCTTTTCTAAGTATTTCTCACATACATTCTTCAAAGCAAACACCTGATCCACACATCCTCTACCACTTCTGAAACCACACTGCTCTTCCCCAATCTGATGCTCTGTACATGCCTTCACCCTCTCAATCAATACCCTCCCATATAATTTACCAGGAATACTCAACAAACTTATACCTCTGTAATTTGAGCACTCACTCTTATCCCCTTTGCCTTTGTACAATGGCACTATGCACGCATTCCGCCAATCCTCAGGCACCTCACCATGAGTCATACATACATTAAATAACCTTACCAACCAGTCAACAATACAGTCACCCTCTTTTTTAATAAATTCCACTGGAATACCATCCAAACCTGCTGCCTTGCCGGCTTTCATCTTCCGCAAAGCTTTCACTACCTCTTCTCTGTTTACCAAATCATTTTCCCTAACCCTCTCACTTTGCACACCACCTCGACCAAAACACCCTATATCTGCCACTCTATCATCAAACACATTCAACAAACCTTCAAAATACTCACTCCATCTCCTTCTCACATCACCACTACTTGTTATCACCTCCCCATTTGCGCCCTTCACTGAAGTTCCCATTTGCTCCCTTGTCTTACGCACTTTATTTACCTCCTTCCAGAACATCTTTTTATTCTCCCTAAAATTTAATGATACTCTCTCACCCCAACTCTCATATATTATGTACATTATCAGCATTACACTCCTGGGCATTGGGAAGGTTAGTAACGGTTATGTAGTGAGTGAGCGCTTCAGTGATTGTCAAGTTGCACTTCTCTGACCCAGGAACCTGTCTTCTTTCTGCTTTACCCAAACATGGACTGCTGGCATTCTGTCCATATATGTTTTCTTGTCTCACATAACAATTGACAACACTTAGCTCACACAAGTCATTCTTTGTAACCCCAGATTTTCTTGTAGTGAGTGCTATGGGATAACCCTTCCTTTTGGTAAAACAGTAGGTGGTAAAACAGTAGGTGCAATAGATAGAAGTAATAGGTAGGAACACTAGGCAGGAGCAATAGGTAGAAACATTAAGTAGTAGGGGGTAAGAACCTTAGACAGGTGCAGTAGGTTGGAACCAAAGTTGGGCACTAAAGCCATTATCCAATAACAGATATTTATCGAAGTTAATTTCTGTTATTGGACTAGTATTGGAAGTTAACTTCCATGATTGATATCCCAGATCAGTCAACTTTTGATGAATCAATTTTTTAGTCTGATAATGTCCTTTAATTTTTTGTCTGATAGAATTTTCATCTTTTTATTTTTAGGTTCTTCAGTATAATTGTTATTCTTTGTTGTTAATTCTACTTGTAATAGGAAAGTTTAAACTATGATTGGTTTTATAACTGGTATACTTTGTTGTTCATTCTCGTTGTCATTCATATGTATATATGATAATGTCACTTGTTATATAAATGAAATATAAAGTTCAGAAATATTGTTTGTTTCGTATGTCCAACATAATCATGCAATGATTAGTTTTTATTATTTCTGTGTAGTGATGAAAACTATATGGTTTGTAAAATAATTCAAACAAATATTAAAAACAGATTTATCATTTCCTTACATTTTGTTAGTGATAGCTCAGCCACCAAACAAACCATTACTGACTCCTTCCTGACCCCAGTTCTAACTACCCCAGTTTCTCCTCCCTTCCCTCCCCCATACTGTTTCTGTACGGAACAGGTACAGTGCAAGGTTACAAGCAGAAGTGGACGTGTCATGGATCTTCCTGGTTGACAGTTGCCAGTTATCTGGCAGGGAAAGAACTCTATTAAGATTCATAAACTTTGTGATTATTATGTGTAAAGCTGAATAAAATACTTTAGAAAGGACAGATATCGACTGTTCTTTTTTTCTCAAAATAAATAGGACAACCAAATCTAAAAGAAGACAGACCTGGCAACCCTGCCACACTGGATTCAGCCATGTCAGTGGTAGCAGGTAACAGTGTTCAGTATCATCATCAACTTGACAGCATTCACTTCTCTAACTTCTCTTACGGTTTGGTCTCCACAAGATAAACTTACAACAGTACAAGACTACAATAGACCATGGTCCATGAAACACCAAGACGAAGTTCTCAACATTAAGATCACCTCTGTCTCAGGCACTTCTGAGTCTCAGCCTGACTGTCTGTCTGTGATGGAGACTTCTTAGCATCTGACAGCCAGGTCATTGCTACCCAGGACCAGAAGCCTCTCCAAAAACCCTGGCCCCACATGGAGTGCTACCTCAAGTTCAGCCATCAGGACAAAGACAACAACAAGGTACTCTGCTCGGAGTGCCATTATTGCCACCTAACCAAGAAAATTGTTTGAGGACATGTCACCAGCCTTAATAATATAAAATCCCATGTCAAGAGGATCCCCCCCCCCTCCATCCTCAGCCATCCAGTTTGAGGAGACCAAGGCTGGCTCTGGCCATGGCAAGCACCGCTACCACTCCTTCAGCAGCAGCAGTGTGCACAGCTCTAGCGCCACCACCACTCCTTCAGCAGTAGCAGTGTGCACAGCTCTGGCACCGCCGCCCCCAATCTGCCTACCAAGAAGGTCTGGCAGCCCACCACAGCTAGGCCCTAGGCTCAGCCAGCACTAGCACTGCTGTATGCCAGTCCACTGTTGAGAAAAGATAGTCCGTCTTTTCATCACCAACATACTTCCGCTCCATGTGGTTAAGTCCAAGGAGTTTGTTGACCTGATCAGGACCCTCAGCTTGAGCAGGAATATTGATGACAAACAATAGGCAGTCGAGGAGGCCCTCATCAACACTTTTGATGGGGTAATGTACTTGGTGACCACTGCCGACCGTTGGACTGCTCACAATAGGTAATTATCATTTATGTATTTATAAATGTTTAATGTACTAGTACATTTACTGTAATAAGTAGAATAAATAATTATGCATATACAGTGAATATTACTGTTTATTTTCTATAGAAATTGCCATAAATTGGATTTCAGTTTAATTTTAGAATTTTAAGAATAGAGTGGCAGATATAGGGTGTTTTGGTTGAGGTGGTGTGCAAAGTGAGATGGTTAGGGAAAATGATTTGGTAAATAGAGAAGAGGTAATAAAAGCTTTACGGAAGATGAAAGCCAGCAAGGCAGCAGGTTTGGATGGCATTGCAGTGGAATTTATTAAAAAAGGGGGTGACTGTATTGTTGACTGGTTGGTAAGGTTATTTGATGTATGTATGATTCATGGTGAGGTGCCTGAGGATTGGCAGAATGCTTGCATAGTGCCATTGTACAAAGGCAAAGGGGATAAGAGTGAGTGCTCAAATTACAGAAGTATAAGTTTGTTGAGTATTCCTGGTAAATTATATGGGAGGGTATTGATTGAGAGGGTGAAGGCATGTACAGAGCATCAGATTGGGGAAGAGCAGTGTGGTTTCAGAAGTGGTATAGGATGTGTGGATCAGGTGTTTGCTTTGAAGAATGTATGTGAGAAATACTTAGAAAAACAAATGGATTTGTATGTAGCATTTATGGATCTGGAGAAGGCATATGATAGAGTTGATAGAGATGCTCTGTGGAAGGTTTTAAGAATATATGGTGTGGGAGGCAATTTGTCAGAAGCAGTGAAAAGTTTTTATCGAGGATGTAAGGCATGTGTACGTGTAGGAAGAGAGGAAAGTGATTGGTTCTCAGTGAATGTAGGTTTGCGGCAGGGGTGTGTGATGTCTCCATGGTTGTTTAATTTGTTTATGGATGGGGTTGTTAGGGAGTTGAATGCAAGAGTTTTGGAAAGAGGGGCAAGTATGCAGTCTGTTGTGGATGAGAGAGCTTGGGAAGTGAGTCAGTTGTTGTTCGCTGATGATACAGCGCTGGTGGCTGATTCATGTAGGAAACTGCAGAAGCTGGTGACTGAGTTTGGTAAAGTGTGTGAAAGAAGAAAGTTAAGAGTAAATGTGAATA
The DNA here is from genome assembly GCF_036320965.1 of Panulirus ornatus. NCBI lineage: Eukaryota > Metazoa > Arthropoda > Malacostraca > Decapoda > Palinuridae > Panulirus > Panulirus ornatus. The sequence continues at coordinate 42,062,493 of NC_092233.1, forward strand.
AGAGCAAGGTTATTAGGTACAATAGGGTTGAGGGTCAAGTCAATTGGGAGGTAAGTTTGAATGGAGAAAAACTGGTGGAAGTAAAGTGTTTTAGATATCTGGGAGTGGATCTGGCAGCAGATGGAACCATGGAAGTGGAAGTGAATCATAGGGTGGGGGAGGGGGCGAAAATTCTGGGAGAGTTGAAGAATGTTAGGAAGCCGAGAACATTATCTTGGAAAGCAAAAGTGGGTATATTTGAAGGAATAGTGGTTCCAACAATGTTGTATGGTTGCGAGGCGTGGGCTATGGATAGAGTTATGCGCAGGAGGGTGGATGTGCTGGAAATGAGATGTTTGAGGACAATATGTGGTGTGAGGTGGTTTGATCGAGTAAATAATGTAAGGGTAAGAGAGATGTGTGGAAATAAAAAGAGTGTGGTTAAGAGAGCAGAAGAGGGTGTTTTGAAATGGTTTGGTCACATGGAGAGAATGAGTGAGGAAAGATTGACCAAGAGGATATATGTCCCAGAGGTGGAGGGAACGAGGAGAAGTGGGAGACCAAAGTGGAGGTGGAAATATGGAGTGAAAAGGATTTTGAGTGATCGGGGCCTGAACATGCAGGAGGGTGAAAGGCTTGCAAGGAATAGAGTGAATTGGAACGATGTGGTATACCGGGGTTGACGTGCTGTCAATGGATTGAACCAGGGCACGTGAAGCATCTGGGGTAAACCATGGAAAGTTGTGTGGAGCCTGGATGTGGAAAGGGAGCTGTGGTTTCGGTGCATTATTACATGACAGCTAGAGACTGAGTGTGAACGAATGGGGCCTTTGGGGTCTTTTCCTAGCGCTACCTCGCACACATGATGGGGGAGGGGGTTGTTATTCCTTGTGTGGCGAGGTGGCGATGGGAACAAAAAGAGGCAGACAGTATGAGTTATGTACATGTGTATATATATATATGTCTGTGTGTGTATATATATGTGTACATTGAGATGTATAGGTATGTATATTTGCGTGTGTGGACGTGTATGTATATACATGTGTATGTGGGCGGGTTGGGCCATTCTTTCATCTGTTTCCTTGTGCTACCTCGCTGACGCGGAAGACAGCGACAAAGCAAAATAAATAAATAAAGGTATTAAGAATATATGGTGTGGGAGGAAAGTTGTTAGAGGCAGTGAAAAGTTTTTATCGAGGATGTAAGGCATGTGTACGTGTAGGAAGAGAGGAAAGTGATTGGTTCTCAGTGAATGTAGGTTTGCGGCAGGGGTGTGTGATGTCTCCATGGTTGTTTAATTTGTTTATGGATGGGGTTGTTAGGGAGGTAAATGCAAGAGTTTTGGAAAGAGGGGCAAGTATGAAGTCTGTTGGGGATGAGAGAGCTTGGGAAGTGAGTCAGTTGTTGTTCGCTGATGATACAGCGCTGGTGGCTGATTCATGTGAGAAACTGCATAAGCTGGTGACTGAGTTTGGTAAAGTGTGTGGAAGAAGAAAGTTAAGAGTAAATGTGAATAAGAGCAAGGTTATTAGGTACAGTAGGGTTGAGGGTCAAGTCAATTGGGAGGTGAGTTTGAATGGAGAAAAACTGGAGGAAGTGAGGTGTTTTAGATATCTGGGAGTGGATCTGGCAGCGGATGGAACCATGGAAGCAGAAGTGGATCATAGGGTGGGAAAGGGGGCGAAAATTCTGGGGGCCTTGAAGAATGTGTGGAAGTCGAGAACATTATCTCGGAAAGCAAAAATGGGTATGTTTGAAGGAATAGTGGTTCCAACAATGTTGTATGGTTGCGAGGCGTGGGCTATGGATAGAGTTGTGCGCAGGAGGATGGATGTGCTGGAAATGAGATGTTTGAGGACAATGTGTGGTGTGAGGTGGTTTGATCGAGTGAGTAACGTAAGGGTAAGAGAGATGTGTGGAAATAAAAAGAGCGTGGTTGAGAGAGCAGAAGAGGGTGTTTTGAAGTGGTTAGGGCACATGGAGAGAATGAGTGAGGAAAGATTGACCAAGAGGATATATGTGTCGGAGGTGGAGGGAACGAGGAGAAGAGGGAGACCAAATTGGAGGTGGAAAGATGGAGTAAAAAAGATTTTGTGTGATCGGGGCCTGAACATGCAGGAGGGTGAAAGGAGGGCAAGGAATAGAGTGAATTGGAGCGATGTGGTATACCGGGGTTGACGTGCTGTCAGTGGATTGAATCAAGGCATGTGAAGCGTCTGGGGTAAACCATGGAAAGCTGTGTAGGTATGTATATTTGCGTGTGTGGACGTATGTATATACATGTGTATGGGGGGGGGGTTGGGCCATTTCTTTCGTCTGTTTCCTTGCGCTACCTCGCAAACGCGGGAGACAGCGACAAAGTATAAAAAAAAAAAAAAGAAAAAAAAAAAATAAGAATATGACAACCATTGATTAGTATTGATCACAATACAGTAATGTAGTACATTAATGCTTGTTTTATATTGATTTGCATAGATTAAGCTTAACTTTCTTTCTAAAATGTCTGAAATATAACTCGATCATCAGTTTATTATTCAGTAATCACTTAGTCAGTATTATACAGTATATTAATCAGTAATCATTTAATCTTTGTTTCAGATATTTGCATGGCATGACAGCTCACTGGATTGACCCAATCCCCAGGGCCAGGAAGCATGCTGTCCTTACCTGTACCATCTGATTGGTCACCACACTTATGATGTCTTAGCAGAGGCCATGATCTAGGTCCATGAGCGCTTCACTACTCAGGACAAGGTAGTCAGGACAACCACCAACAACGGGTCAAACTTTGTGAAGGCTTTCACTCAATATGGCGGCCAGATCGACCTATTTCCTGACCTCGACGATGTTGGCAAACTGCCTGAGGCCAACTCAGACAATGAGGATGACACAACTAAGGGTGACAACACCATCAACATTGTAACCCTTGGCGAACTCCTTGGTGAGGAATTCGAGCACTCCAGTCTACCAGCTCACTCCTTCAATCTGGTGGCCTCTGTGGACTTGGGCAAGGGTCTCCTCAAGCAGATAGGCTCTGCCATGGCTGCCTTCAATTCTTCAACAAGAAGGCCCACAGCAAGTTGTCAGATAGGCGATGCTATCGAGAAGGCACTGGCAGGAGGCTAGTGGTCCCCTGGCAAGAGAAGATTGAATGCTTTGTAAGACTAAATTGTCATCCTCAACATCATCCTAGCCACCAAGAAGGTTGAGCTCCACAGGTTCCTTAACCACATAGAGAACCACTCAACTTTCAATGACCAGGAAATAGCCTTCTTGAAGGAGTGGGCCAAAGTCATGTCCCATGTGGCTATCACCCTTGACAACATCCACTGGGAGAACACCTACTTTGGAACCCTTCTTCCCACATTGGCCATCACCCTCATGAAGCTCAGGAACATGAGGAACAGCTTGGCCATCTGCAAGCTACTGGTCAACCTCTTGTCAGCAGCCATCATCACCCAGTTCAATCACTACCAGAACAACCGGGACTGCCAGCTGGCAGCTGCCTTCCACCCAAAGTTCTGGCTCCAGTGGCTGCACAAGTTCAATAGCAACCTAATGATCTTTGTTAAGGCCGCTGTGGAGGATGAGGTTGAGAGGGCACTAAGGAACCGGAACAGTGACAGCACCACCCACTCCAGCAACAGCAGCTTGCTGTCACTGCTGTGCATACCTGATGACCTCTTTGCTGGGTGGACAGCCACTGGATCAAGTTCCAATATCAAGAAGGCCAAGAAACTTGTCAACACCTGGCAGGACACTGATGGGAAGGAGAGCATGACCAGCTCTGACTTTATGGGGGAGATCATCACCAACCTCTTCCTGAAGTGCAACATGCCCATTCCATCCTCTGCCGCAGTGGAATGGCTTTTCTCTCTAGACAAGGACATTCTGAGGCCCAAGAGGTCAAGCCTAAGTTTGAGAACTTGGTCTACCTGAAGGGCACCCAGCACAAAGTGTGAGTGTTTGACTCATAGACTCTAAAAAGACGTATTGTCATAATTCTTTTTTCTTTCAAACTATTGGCCATTTCCCGCATTAGCGAGGTAGCGTTAAGAACAGATGACTGGGCCTTTGAGGGACTACCCTCACCTGGCCCAATTCTCTGTTCCTTCTTTTGGAAAATTAAAAAAAAAACGAGAGGGGAGTATTTCCAGCCCCCCGCTCCCTCCCCTTTTAGTCGCCTTCTACGACACGCAGGGAATACGTGGGAAGTATTCTTGCTCCCCTATCCCCAGGGATATATTGTCATAATATGATTATTATATCTTAAGTTATCAGTAATTAGTGATTATTATATCTTAAGTTATCAGTAATTAGTGATTACTTCTTTTTTTACATTTTGAGTTGACTAATTGCTAATTATGCATTTTTTTGTAAAAATATTGAACCATATGGTATGTACAATAGTTTAATAAAAGTACTTAAATTGCAAACTTACCTTTCATTTTAAAAATTAATAGCAAAAAAGTTGCAAATTATAGGAAATGCTTTTTTATTCTTAGATTTAGCAGAGATAAATGTTTTCTATGGGTTTTAAAGCTTTTTCCTTGTTTTTTTACATTTCTATTAAAAACTTATCATCGTATTATAGTTAACTTCTGATAACGAGTTATTAGAATTATCGGATTATTGACATCAGACATAAAAATTGGGGTTATTGATTTATCGTTATCGAAGTTAACTTTTTAGTTTTCAGTGCCCAACACTGGTTGAAACATCAGGTAGCATTAGTTAGTAGGAACATTAAATAGGAGCCATTGGAAATGCTAAACAGTCTACACTAGAGTTGCCCTTTGCCAGTGGCCTGTTAAGGGTGAGGCACTAAAGGCTAAGAAGCTGCACTGGAATTCACCAGCTGTGAAGACTTTTACCATGGCCAACCACTTGAGGAAGTTCCCAGAGGGAATGGGCATCTGAGATGTAGATAGATTGATAGATATACCTACCTGGAACCTGGAGGTTTTAACTCTAAGCAAAACACAGCTTATAGGTAAGCAGAAAGAATGGTTAATTAATGTCTTAGGGATAAAGTGAGAAGTTGAGAGCTAAGGAAAGGGTAGCAAAACTGCTGAAGCAAGTCTTGTAAGAATGTGTGAAAAGAGTGTAAGAAGTGATCTCAAGACTGATGTAGGTAAAAATGAAAGGGGATCACAAGAGATGAGTGATTATTGCTTATGCACTTATCCTTAAGAAAGATGGTAAGAGTTGAGTGTTTTCAGAGCAGCTGAGTAAATATGTCAACAGTTCTATTTCAAGAGACCAGGTGTTAGTGATGGTGATTTAAATGGAAAAGTGGTTAATGTATACCACATCATTCAAATTCAGTCTATCCAATACACTCCTTTCTTCAGGCTGCAAGAGCTGCAGAGTCTTATTTCCTCCATCCTTTCACCTCGAGTTTGGTCTCCCTGTTCTCCTTGTTCTCTCTACATCGAACACATATATCCTTTCTGTCAACTTTTCCTCTCTTTCTCTCCATATGTCCAGACTATTTCAGCACACCCTCTTCATGTCTCTCAACCATGCTGTTTATTAGAAGATCCCTCTCTTACCCTTTCATTACTTGATCAAACCACTTCGCACCACATATTGTCCTTAAACATTTCATTTCCAACACAGCCACCCTCTGCACCATCTTCTTTGTAGACGATGCCTCACATTCATGTACTAATGTTAGGACTACTGTACCCTCAAAAATACCAATTTTTGCCTTCCCAGATGATGATCCCTCCACACTTTCTTCAGTGCTCCCAGAACCTTCACCCCCTCACCCACCCTGTAACTCTCTTCCACTTCCATGATTCCATTTGCTGTCATGAACACTTAGAGGTATCTAGAGCACCTCACTTCCCCCAGTTTTTTCCATTCAGACTCACACCCACAACTAACTTGTTCCTCAACCCTGCTGAACCTAATAACTGCTTTTATTCTCATTTACCCTTAAGTTCCTTTTTTTCACAGTCCTCCAGACTCATTATTCAATTTCTGCAGTCTCACACTTGAATCTGCCATCTGTACTGTATCATCAGGATAAAACAGCAAACTCGCTTCCAAAGCCCTTTCATCTTCTACATACTATATGATTACCCCTCTCTCTAAGACTCACATTTACCTCCCTAACCATCCCATCAATAATCAAATTAAGCAACCATGATGACATCACACATCAATGTTGCAGACCAGCTTTCACTTGGAACCATACACTCTCCTCTCTTCCTTCTTGCACACATGCCTTACACCCTTGATAAAAATTTCTCTGCTTCTGGCACCTCTCCTCCCACACTATATTCTTAAGACCTCCACAAGGCATCTCTGTCAACTCTATTGTATGCTTTCTCCAGATCCATAAAAGCCACATACAAATCTATCCATTCCTCTATGTATATTTCACACGTTCTTCAAAGGAAACATCTGAGCTACTCATTCTCTATCACTTCTAAAACGATGTTGTTCCTCCTCAGTCTGATGCCCTGTATATGCCTTCACTCTCTCAATCACTACCCTACCATGCAACTTATCAAGTACACTCATTAAACTTATACCTCTGTAGTTTGAACACTCACCTTCATCCCTCTTGCCTTTATACAGTGGCACTATGCATGCATTCCACCAGTCCTCGGGCACCTCACCATGATCCATACATATATTGAAAATCCTAACTAACCAGTATGCAACACAGTCGCTCCCTTTCTGAATAAATTCAACAGCAATACCATCCATTCCAGCTGTCTTGCCACGTTTCATTTTATGTAAAACTTTCACCACCTCATCTCTAATCACCAAACCACTCTTCATACTCTCACAGTGTCTACCACCTTGACTGAAACACCCAACATCTGCCTTCATATCACTAAACATGTTCAACAATCCTCAAAATATTCACTTCATCAGTACCTGTTATCACTTCCCCTTTTGCCCCTTTCACAGATATTCCCATTTGTTCTTTTGTTTTTGTATGTTATTAAACTCTTTGCAAATTGTATTTTCCTTAAGTTTACTTATACTCGCTCACCCCAACTCTCATTTGCCCTGTTTTTCAAACCCTACACCTTCCTCTTGACCAACTGCTGCTTTCTGTTATGCGTCCCCCAGTCATTTGCACTCTCCCTTCCATGTAAATACCCTCCAGTGCATTCCTTTTCTCTTTCACTAGCAACTTTACTTCTTCATCTTACCACTCTTTACCCTTTAAAATCTGCCTATCCCCCTTCTTTGGCATGCCACATGCATCTTTCACATATATCAGCATGGCTTCCCTAAGTACCTCCCATTTGTCACCAACTCCCCTTGCTTTATTTCCTTTTACCATTTGCTATTCTACACTCAATCTCTCCTGGTATTTCTATGCACAAGTGTCCTTTACAAGCTCATTTACTTTCACTGCTCTCTTCTCACCACTGTTGTTTCCTCTGTTCCTTAAACCTCTACAAACCTCCACAAGATAGTAATCACACATCCCACCAGCTCCCCCTCTCAGCATATGTAATCCAAAAATCCCTCTTTTACATGGTTCTCAATCAGTATAGTACAGGTACACCACCGATTTTCCAGCACTCTTGGTTCCAAAGCCTTGCCGGATTAACCATTTTGCTGGACCAACCGTGGTCACGTGATAATGATTCATCATCACGCCTCAAACCCACTAATTATACATCTCCCATGTGTCTAAAACATACCATCGACTACTAGAAATTTAAATTAAAATACTAAATGTTTGAGCACCCTGAGATGGTAAGTCTGTCCTTAGATTGTTTGAATCCTGTGGGATCATCTTCGTCTTCTGTTGTTAGTATTTTCCTGGGTTTGCATCGTCCAAATGATGCAGTTTCGTCTGCATTATACACCTGCTCAGGACAAGTCGCAAATTCGTCCACATACTCAGTAGCTCCTTAGTGGTCTGCAGACTGCTTTTCTTCACACACTTTATTCATGGAAATTCCATGATGCTTCTTGAATCTTTGAAGCCATCCTTCACTATAGTCACACTCATGTTGTAATTTAAGTTCTATATGGAACAACTTAGCCTGGTCCATTATCATACTACCTGACAAGTCCACTTTATCACTATGACAATGTCAAAACCATTCCATCATCACTCAATCATGCTCAGTACTCTTACCATCTTTCATAGTTTTTCTAATCTTAATTTGCTTCTTGGAATCGCTATCTGCATAGGATTTATATATTTTCTCCCTTTGCTTCTTTATATCATAAACAGTTGATGAACCAATACTGTAGATGCCACACAGCTTACGCACCGAAACACCACAGTCCATATTTTTCAGCAGTTCTACTTTATCTTGGATCAGTATGGACTGGTGTTTATGTTTGACACCACAACTGACACTTTCATATGTCTTAGAAGCCACAGCTAGGGTTAAATTTAAGCAAAATAAGCTAAGAATCTCGCAGAATTGCGGTATCACCACCAACAAGTGCAGTGTAAAGAATGTAAATAACTGTGCCCTACACACAATGCCATCTGTGGTTACCCAGTAAACTAATCTGGTGGCCACAGTAATTTCAAGTTCCCTCACATAATTTTGTCCAGACTAAAGGAGGTGCCGAACCATCAGTTGCCGGAAAATCGGTGATGTACCTGTATATATGTATGACAAATGATGGAAGAGAAGAGCAAAAAGGTTTTATTGATTGTGTGATAATGGATGAAAGGTTGAGAAAAGCTCTGGTAGATGCTAGAATTCTGAGAGGATGCTTTGGAGATTCTGACCATTTCTCAGTTCTTGTTGGGTTGTGGATCAGGGAGAAGTAGAGGTATGGTGTAAGGAAGATTGGAAAGATAAAAGTGTTGGCAAGTGAAAAGATGAATTAGAAAAGAATTCAAGGAGTATGAAAGGAGGGTGACCAAAATTTAAGATTGAAGTGCATTAGATGTAAGGATGCAGTCTTGTGTTTAGGGAAAAACTGTTAAAGTTTATAGAATTGATGGCTGAATACAAGGCTGTGAGATACAGGAATGAAAAGGGAAATGCTTGGTAAACAGGTGAGATTAGAAATACTGTGGAAGAGGAGAAAAAGGCTTATGGTAGAATGCTCGAAAGGAATGTACCAGTTGAAGGTCAGTAAAGGAAAAGGGAAGAATACAAGATGTGTAAACAGAACCTTAAAAACCAATAGAGAAGAACAAAGAAAGAGTAGATAAAGATTTTGGAAGAGAGTTGAGTGAAAAGTTTAGGAAAAGAAGAAACTAAACTGAAAGCAGATGAAAAAGGAAAGAGGTGGATGTAATAGTGGAAATGTTAGTGTGAGAATTAAGGAAGGGGAGTTGCTGAATCACGGAGGAAGTGAAAGAAAGATGGAAGAAGTATTTTGAAGAACTGATGAATGTGGGAGGTGAGGCAGCAGTTGTTACATGCATGGGTATGGAGGATGAAAGGAGAAGGATACAAGTGTAAGGGCCTATAGCAAAAAGGGAGATGGAAAGGGCAGTAATGAGGCTGAAAGTAGGAAAGCACCTGGAGTGGATGGGATTATGGCTGAAAAATGAAGTATGGAGGAGAAAGTGTGAAAGAGTGGATGCATTTGATATGTAATTTAGCATGGAAACAGAGGGTTGTGCTTGAGATTAGGGTGAAAGCCATTATTGTTTCTTTATTCAAAGGAAGAGGTGCTAAGGATGTATATAGCAACTGTAGGGGATTGAGTCAACAAGAGTTATGAGTGATAGAATGATGGAAGTGACTGAATGGAGAATAAGTTTGGAGCAAAGAGGTTTAGGAAAGGTAGTGGATGTGTAGATCAAATGTTTTGGTGAAAATGACTTGGAAAAATGTTTTGCGAAAGGTAAGAAGTTGTTTGCAGCTATTATGGATCTGAAGAAAGCAGATGACAAAGTAGAGTGAAATGCTTTAAGGGATGTGGTAAGGATATACATGGGGTAGGAGGACAACTGTTCGACGATGTGAACGCCTTCTTTGCAGTAGAAAATGTATGTGTAAGAGTAGAGCAAAAGTTTTGCTGATGTCACTATGTTTCTTAACATGTATATGGATGGAGTGGTAAGAGAGGTGAAAGCAAAACCAAGGAAAGGAGGAGCAGGGATGGAGTGTGACAGTGAGGTAAGGTGGCTAGTGACAAGCCCATTTGAGGATAATGCTGTGTTGTTAGCTGAGTGTGGAGAAGAGTTGTAAAAGGTTGTGTGTTTTAAGACGTGTGTAAGTATAGGCTATTGAAAGGAAATGCGAGTAAAAGTAAGCTAATGATGTTTGAAAGGAAACAGTGAAAGTATAGATTTTGCAAAACCTCATAGTGAAAGCAGAAAGTGTACTAGATTCTGATTTACATATGGGCAGGAAATGTAAGAGAATTTAATTATTTAGGAGCTATTTTGGGTAAGTTTGGTGATATGGAGGGAGAGATAAGGGAGAGAGCAGTATAAGGTAGAAAAGTCTCTTGGTCCCTAATAGAATAATGAAAGGTAGAGGTGTATGGAAGTGAAGAAAGGATTAAGGGACATCATAGTTCTCCCAACCCTGACCTGTGTAATTATTTAGGAGCTATTTTGGGTAAGTTTGGTGATATGGAGGGAGAGATAAGGGAGAGAGCAGTATAAGGTAGAAAAGTCTCTTGGTCCCTAATAGAATAATGAAAGGTAGAGGTGTATGGAAGTGAAGAAAGGATTAAGGGACATCATAGTTCTCCCAACCCTGACCTGTGCAGCCAAAACATTGACATGGAATGAGTCACAGATGTCAAGAATCCAGGCTGTGGAAATGAGCTGTTTAAGAGGAGCATGTGGTATGGCTAGATGGAACTACATGGAAGAAAGAAAGAAATGACAGGGTGAATAAAAGATGTGGTATGGCAGGGAATACAAAAGGGTTGAACTGTGGAGTGGGAGAATGTAATATTTTGAAAAGAATGCAAAATGAGTAGTTTACAAGGAGAGTGTATGATAGTACAGTTAAAGGGGTTAGTGTGAGAGGTAGAGTATATGTGACAAGGGGAGACAGTGGAAGAGTACTGGAGGGAGTGAAATAGTGGAAGAATGCATGGATTAGTGTATGCAAGGGAGGCGTGTAAGGAGAGGAAAGTAGTGACCCTTTTGCCATGGCCAACCCTTTGATGGGAGTTCCTGAAGGGGATGGGCATTAGAGATGTAGATGGATATGTAAATCAATCAGTATGTAACCCAGTAATGCTTGCTGACCATCTTTCCTACTCATATGTGTTTGTTTATGTCCCTCTTTTTATAATAGGTATTTGACTTTCTAAAACGGGAAACCGAAGGAGTCACGTGGGGAGTGCTCATCCTCCTCGAAGGCTCAGATTGGGGTGTCTAAATGTGTGTGGATGTAACCAAGATGAGAAAAAAGAAGAGATAGGTAGTATGTTTGAGGAAAGGAACCTGGATGTTTTGGCTCTGAGTGAAACGAAGCTCAAGGGTAAAGGGGAAGAGTGGTTTGGGAATGTCTTGGAAGTAAAGTCAGGGGTTAGTGAGAGGACAAGAGCAAGGGAAGGAGTAGCACTACTCCTGAAACATGAGTGGTGGGAGTATGTGATAGAGTGTTAGAAAGTAAACTCTAGATTGATATGGGTAAAACTGAAAGTGGATGGAGAGAGATGGGTGTTTATTGGTGCATATGCACCTGGGCATGAGAAGAAAGATCATGAGAGGCAAGTGTTTTGGGAGCAGCTGAGTGAGTATGTTAGTAGTTTTGATGCACGAGACCGGGTTGTAGTGATGGGTGATTTGAATGCAAAGGTGAGTAATGTGGCAGTTGAGGGAATACTTGGTGTACATGGGGTGTTCAGTGTTGTTAATGGAAATGGTGAAGAGCTTGTAGATTTATGTGCTGAAAAAGGACTGGTGATTGGGAATACCTGGTTTAAAAAGAGAGATATATATAAGTATACGTATGTATACGTATGGAAAAAATGTAGCTTAGACATTGAAGCTTATTGATACAGTGGTTAAATTCATGAGAACTACTATTGACGTTTGTGTAAATAAATTGTACATTTCCTTTTTCCATAGCCAGAGGTTGAACCATTATGTGACATTCATTTTTTTTCATTTCATTTCAAGCTAGAAGTTTCAGTTTTCTAAATTGTTTCTTACATTTTTCATATGTATATATATGTATGTGTGTGTGTGTGTATATGTGCGTATGTATGTGTATGTGTGTGTATGTGTATATATATATATATATATATATATATATATATATATATATATATATATATATATATATATATGGGTATGTTTGAAGGAATAGTGGTTCCAACAATGTTGTATGGTTGCGAGGCGTGGGCTATGGATAGAGTTGTGCGCAGGAGGATGGATGTGCTGGAAATGAGATGTTTGAGGACAATGTGTGGTGTGAGGTGGTTTGATCGAGTGAGTAACGTAAGGGTAAGAGAGATGTGTGGAAATAAAAAGAGCGTGGTTGAGAGAGCAGAAGAGGGTGTTTTGATGTGGTTTGGGCACATGGAGAGAATGAGTGAGGAAAGATTGACCAAGAGGATATATGTGTCGGAGGTGGAGGGAACGAGGAGAAGAGGGAGACCAAATTGGAGGTGGAAAGATGGAGTGAAAAAGATTTTGTGTGATCGGGCCTGAACATGCAGGAGGGTGAAAGGAGGGCAAGGAATAGAGTGAATTGGAGCGATGTGGTATACCGGGGTTGACGTGCTGTCAGTGGATTGAATCAAGGCATGTTAAGCGTCTCGGGTAAACCATGGAAAGCTGTGTAGGTGTGTATATTTACGTGTGTGGACGTATGTATATACATGTGTATGGGTGGGTTGGGCCATTTCTTTCGTCTGTTTCCTTGCGCTACCTCGCAAACGCGGGAGACAGCGACAAAGTATAATAAAAAAAAGTATATATATTTTTTTTTTTTTTCATACTATTCGCCATTTCCCGCGATAGCGAGGTAGCGTCAAGAACAGAGGACTGGGCCTTTGAGTGAATATCCTCACCTGGCCCTCGTCTCTGTTCCTTCTTTTGGAAAAAAAAAAAAAAAAAAAGAGAGGGGAGGATTTCCAGCCCCCCCGCTCCCTTCCCTTTTAGTCGCCTTCTACGACACGCAGGGAATATGTGGGAAGTATTCTTTCTCCCCTATCCCCAGGGAATATATATATATATATATATATATATTTTTTTTTTTTTTTTTTATACTTTGTCTGTCTCCCGCGTTTGCGAGGTAGCGCAAGGAAACAGACGAAAGAAATGGCCCAACCCCCCCATACACATGTATATACATACGTCCACACACGCAAATATACATACCTACACAGCTTTCCATGGTTTACCCCAGACGCTTCACATGCCTTGATTCAATCCACTGACAGCACGTCAGCCCCGGTATACCACATCGCTCCAATTCACTCTATTCCTTGCCCTCCTTTCACCCTCCTGCATGTTCAGGCCCCGATCACACAAAATCTTTTTCACTCCATCTTTCCACCTCCAATTTGGTCTCCCTCTTCTCCTTGTTCCCTCCACCTCCGACACATATATCCTCTTGGTCAATCTTTCCTCACTCATCCTCTCCATGTGCCCAAACCACTTCAAAACACCCTCTTCTGCTCTCTCAACCACGCTCTTTTTATTTCCACACATCTCTCTTACCCTTACGTTACTCACTCGATCAAACCACCTCACACCACACATTGTCCTCAAACATCTCATTTCCAGCACATTCATCCTCCTGCGCACAACTCTATCCATAGCCCACGCCTCGCAACCATACAACATTGATGGAACCACTATTCCTTCAAACATACCCATTTTTGCTTTCCGAGATAATGTTCTCGACTTCCACACATTCTTCAAGGCCCCCAGAATTTTCGCCCCCTCCCCCACCCTATGATCCACTTCCGCTTCCATGGTTCCATCCGCTGCCAGATCCACTCCCAGATATCTAAAACACTTCACTTCCTCCAGTTTTTCTCCATTCAAACTCACCTCCCAATTGACTTGACCCTCAACCCTACTGTACCTAATAACCTTGCTCTTATTCACATTTACTCTTAACTTTCTTCTTCCACATACTTTACCAAACTCAGTCACCAGCTTCTGGTGAAAGAATACTTCCCACGCATTCCTCGTGTGTCGTAGAAAGCGACTAGAGGGGACGGGAGCGGGGGGCCGGAAACCCTCCCCTCCTTGTATTTTTTTTAACTTTCTAAAATGGGAAACAGAAGAAGGAGTCACGCGGGGAGTGCTCATCCTCCTCGAAGGCTCAGATTGGGGTGCCTAAATGTGTGTGGATGTAACCAAGATGTGAAAAAAGGAGAGATAGGTAGTATGTTTGAGGAAAGGAACCTGGATGTTTTGGCTCTGAGTGAAACGAAGCTCAAGGGTAAAGGGAAAGAGTGGTTTGGGAATGTCTTGGGAGTAAAGTCAGGGGTTAGTGAGAGGACAAGAGCAAGGGAAGGAGTAGCAGTACTCCTGAAACAGGAGTTGTGGGAGTATGTGATAGAATGTAAGAAAGTAAATTCTCAATTAATATGGGTAAAACTGAAAGTTGATGGAGAGAGATGGGTGATTATTGGTGCATATGCACCTGGGCATGAGAAGAAAGATCATGAGAGGCAAGTGTTTTGGGAGCAGCTGAATGAGTGTGTTAGTGGTTTTGATGCACGAGACCGGGTTATAGTGATGGGTGATTTGAATGCAAAGGTGAGTAATGTGGCAGTTGAGGGAATAATTGGTATACATGTGGGTGTTCAGTGTTGTAAATGGAAATGGTGAAGAGCTTGTAGATTTATGTGCTGAAAAAGGACTGATGATTGGGAATACCTGGTTTAAAAAGCGAGATATACATAAGTATACTTATGTAAGTGGGAGAGATGGCCAGAGAGCGTTATTGGATTACGTGTTAATTGACAGGTGCACGAAAGAGAGACTTTTGGATGTTAATGTGCTGAGAGGTGCAACTGGAGGGATGTCTGATCATTATCTTGTGGAGGCTAAGGTGAAGATTTGTATGGGTTTTCAGAAAAGAAGAGTGAATGTTGGGGTGAAGAGGGTGGTGAGAGTAAGTGAGCTTGGGAAGGAGACTTGTGTGAGGAAGTACCAGGAGAGACTGAGTACAGAATGGAAAAAGGTGAGAACAATGGAAGTAAGGGGAGTGGGGGAGGAATGGGATGTATTTAGGGAATCAGTGATGGATTGCGCAAAAGATGCTTGTGGCATGAGAAGAGTGGGAGGTGGGTTGATTAGAAAGGGTAGTGAGTGGTGGGATGAAGAAGTAAGAGTATTAGTGAAAGAGAAGAGAGAGGCATTTGGATGATTTTTGCAGGGAAAAAATGCAATTGAGTGGGAGATGTATAAAAGAAAGAGACAGAAGGTCAAGAGAAAGGTGCAAGAGGTAAAAAAAAAGGGCAAATGAGAGTTGGGGTGAGAGAGTATCATTAGATTTTAGGGAGAATAAAAAGATGTTCTGGAAGGAGGTAAATAAAGTGCGTAAGACAAGGGAGCAAATGGGAACTTCAGTGAAGGGCGCAAATGGGGAGGTGATAACAAGTAGTGGTGATGTGAGAAGGAGATGGAGTGAGTATTTTGAAGGTTTGTTGAATGTGTTTGATGATAGAGTGGCAGATATAGGGTGTTTTGGTCGAGGTGGTGTGCAAAGTGAGAGGGTTAGGGAAAATGATTTGGTAAACAGAGAAGAGGTAGTAAAAGCTTTGCGGAAGATGAAAGCCGGCAAGGCAGTAGGTTTGGATGGTATTGCAGTGGAATTTATTAAAAAAGGGGGTGACTGTATTGTTGACTGGTTGGTAAGGTTATTTAATGTATGTATGACTCATGTGAGGTGCCTGAGGATTGGCGGAATGCGTGCATAGTGCCATTGTACAAAGGCAAAGGGGATAAGAGTGAGTGCTCAAATTACAGAGGTATAAGTTTGTTGAGTATTCCTGGTAAATTATATGGGAGGGTATTGATTGAGAGGGTGAAGGCATGTACAGAGCATTAGATTGGGGAAGAGCAGTGTGGTTTGAGAAGTGGTAGAGGATGTGTGGATCAGATGTTTGCTTTGAAGAATGTATGTGAGAAATACTTAGAAAAGCAAATGGATTTGTATGTAGCATTTATGGATCTGGAGAAGGCATATGATAGAGTTGATAGAGATGCTGTGTGGAAGGTATTAAGAATATATGGTGTGGGAGGCAAGTTGTTAGAAGCAGTGTAAAGTTTTTATCGAGGATGTAAGGCATGTGTATGTGTAGGAAGAGAGGAAAGTGATTGGTTCTCAGTGAATGTAGGTTTGCTTCAGGGGTGTGTGATGTCTGCATGGTTGTTTAATTTGTTTATGGATGGGGTTGTTAGGGAGGTGAATGCATGAGTTTTGGAAAGAGGGGCAAGTATGAAGTCTGTTTTGGATGAGAGAGCTTGGGAAGTGAGTCAGTTGTTGTTCGCTGATGATACAGCGCTGGTGGCTGATTCATGTGAGAAACTGCAGAAGCTGGTGACTGAGTTTGGTAAAGTGTTTGGAAGAAGAAAGGTAAGAGTAAATGTGAATAAGAGCAAGGTTATTAGGTACAGTAGGGTTGAGGGTCAAGTCAATTGGGAGGTGAGTTTGAATGGAGAAAAACTGGAGGAAGTGAAGTGTTTTAGATACCTGGGAGGGGATCTGGCAGCGGATGGAACCATGGAAGCAGAAGTGGGTATGTTTGAAGGAATGAGTGGTTCCAACAATGTTGTATGGTTGGAGGCGTGGGCTATGGATAGAGTTGTGCGCAGGAGGATGGATGTGCTGGAAATGAGATGTTTGAGGACAATGTGTGGTGTGAGGTGGTTTGATCGAGTGAGTAACGTAAGGGTAAGAGAGATGTGTGGAAATAAAAAGAGCGTGGTTGAGAGAGCAGAGAGGGTGTTTTGATGTGGTTTGGGCACATGGAGAGAATGAGTGAGGAAAGATTGACCAAGAGGATATATGTGTCGGAGGTGGAGGGAACGAGGAGAAGAGGGAGACCAAATTGGAGGTGGAAAGATGGAGTGAAAAAGATTTTGTGTGATCGGGGCCTGAACATGCAGGAGGGTGAAAGGAGGGCAAGGAATAGAGTGAATTGGAGCGATGTGGTATACCGGGGTTGACGTGCTGTCAGTGGATTGAATCAAGGCATGTTAAGCGTCTCGGGTAAACCATGGAAAGCTGTGTAGGTGTGTATATTTACGTGTGTGGACGTATGTATATACATGTGTATGGGTGGGTTGGGCCATTTCTTTCGTCTGTTTCCTTGCGCTACCTCGCAAACGCGGGAGACAGCGACAAAGTATAATAAAAAAAAGTATATATATTTTTTTTTTTTTTCATACTATTCGCCATTTCCCGCGATAGCGAGGTAGCGTCAAGAACAGAGGACTGGGCCTTTGAGTGAATATCCTCACCTGGCCCTCGTCTCTGTTCCTTCTTTTGGAAAAAAAAAAAAAAAAAAAGAGAGGGGAGGATTTCCAGCCCCCCCCGCTCCCTTCCCTTTTAGTCGCCTTCTACGACACGCAGGGAATATGTGGGAAGTATTCTTTCTCCCCTATCCCCAGGGAATATATATATATATATATATATATATTTTTTTTTTTTTTTTTATACTTTGTCTGTCTCCCGCGTTTGCGAGGTAGCGCAAGGAAACAGACGAAAGAAATGGCCCAACCCCCCCATACACATGTATATACATACGTCCACACACGCAAATATACATACCTACACAGCTTTCCATGGTTTACCCCAGACGCTTCACATGCCTTGATTCAATCCACTGACAGCACGTCAGCCCCGGTATACCACATCGCTCCAATTCACTCTATTCCTTGCCCTCCTTTCACCCTCCTGCATGTTCAGGCCCCGATCACACAAAATCTTTTTCACTCCATCTTTCCACCTCCAATTTGGTCTCCCTCTTCTCCTTGTTCCCTCCACCTCCGACACATATATCCTCTTGGTCAATCTTTCCTCACTCATCCTCTCCATGTGCCCAAACCACTTCAAAACACCCTCTTCTGCTCTCTCAACCACGCTCTTTTTATTTCCACACATCTCTCTTACCCTTACGTTACTCACTCGATCAAACCACCTCACACCACACATTGTCCTCAAACATCTCATTTCCAGCACATTCATCCTCCTGCGCACAACTCTATCCATAGCCCACGCCTCGCAACCATACAACATTGATGGAACCACTATTCCTTCAAACATACCCATTTTTGCTTTCCGAGATAATGTTCTCGACTTCCACACATTCTTCAAGGCCCCCAGAATTTTCGCCCCCTCCCCCACCCTATGATCCACTTCCGCTTCCATGGTTCCATCCGCTGCCAGATCCACTCCCAGATATCTAAAACACTTCACTTCCTCCAGTTTTTCTCCATTCAAACTCACCTCCCAATTGACTTGACCCTCAACCCTACTGTACCTAATAACCTTGCTCTTATTCACATTTACTCTTAACTTTCTTCTTCCACATACTTTACCAAACTCAGTCACCAGCTTCTGGTGAAAGAATACTTCCCACGCATTCCTCGCGTGTCGTAGAAAGCGACTAGAGGGGACGGGAGCGGGGGGCCAGGAAACCCTCCCCTCCTTGTATTTTTTTTAACTTTCTAAAATGGGAAACAGAAGAAGGAGTCACGCGGGGAGTGCTCATCCTCCTCGAAGGCTCAGATTGGGGTGCCTAAATGTGTGTGGATGTAACCAAGATGTGAAAAAAGGAGAGATAGGTAGTATGTTTGAGGAAAGGAACCTGGATGTTTTGGCTCTGAGTGAAACGAAGCTCAAGGGTAAAGGGAAAGAGTGGTTTGGGAATGTCTTGGGAGTAAAGTCAGGGGTTAGTGAGAGGACAAGAGCAAGGGAAGGAGTAGCAGTACCCCTGAAACAGGAGTTGTGGGAGTATGTGACAGAATGTAAGAAAGTAAATTTTCAATTAATATGGGTAAAACTGAAAGTTGATGGAGAGAGATGGGTGATTATTGGTGCATATGCACCGGGGCATGAGAAGAAAGATCATGAGAGGCAAGTGTTTTGGGAGCAGCTGAATGAGTGTGTTAGTGGTTTTGATGTACGAGACTGGGTTATAGTGATGGGTGATTTGAATGCAAAAGTGAGTAATGTGGCAGTTGAGGGAATAATTGGTATACATGGGGTGTTCAGTGTTGTAAATGGAAATGGTGAAGAGCTTGTAGATTTATGTGCTGAAAAAGGACTGATGATTGGGAATACCTGGTTTAAAAAGCGAGATATACATAAGTATACTTATGTAAGTAGGAGAGATGGCCAGAGAGCGTTATTGGATTACGTGTTAATTGACAGGTGCGCGAAAGAGAGACTTTTGGATGTTAATGTGCTGAGAGGTGCAACTGGAGGGATGTCTGATCATTATCTTGTGGAGGCTAAGGTGAAGATTTGTATGGGTTTTCAGAAAAGAAGAGTGAATGTTGGGGTGAAGAGGGTGGTGAGAGTAAGTGAGCTTGGGAAGGAGACTTGTGTGAGGAAGTACCAGGAGAGACTGAGTACAGAATGGAAAAAGGTGAGAACAATGGAAGTAAGGGGAGTCGGGGAGGAATGGGATGTATTTAGGGAATCAGTGATGGATTGCGCAAAAGATGCTTGTGGCATGAGAAGAGTGGGAGGTGGGTTGATTAGAAAGGGTAGTGAGTGGTGGGATGAAGAAGTAAGAGTATTAGTGAAAGAGAAGAGAGAGGCATTTGGACGATTTTTGCAGGGAAAAAATGCAATTGAGTGGGAGATGTATAAAAGAAAGAGACAGGAGGTCAAGAGAAAGGTGCAAGAGGTAAAAAAAAAGGGCAAATGAGAGTTGGGGTGAGAGAGTATCATTAGATTTTAGGGAGAATAAAAAGATGTTCTGGAAGGAGGTAAATAAAGTGCGTAAGACAAGGGAGCAAATGGGAACTTCAGTGAAGGGCGCAAATGGGGAGGTGATAACAAGTAATGGTGATGTGAGAAGGAGATGGAATGAGTATT
This sequence comes from Panulirus ornatus, assembly GCF_036320965.1. NCBI lineage: Eukaryota > Metazoa > Arthropoda > Malacostraca > Decapoda > Palinuridae > Panulirus > Panulirus ornatus. The sequence goes on from NC_092233.1 coordinate 42,082,424, forward strand.
TTGAAGGTTTGTTGAATGTGTTTGATGATAGAGTGGCAGATATAGGGTGTTTTGGTCGAGGTGGTGTGCAAAGTGAGAGGGTAAGGGAAAATGATTTGGTAAACAGAGAAGAGGTAGTAAAAGCTTTGCGGAAGATGAAAGCCGGCAAGGCAGCGGATTTGGATGGTATTGCAGTGGAATTTATTAAAAAAGGGGGTGACTGTATTGTTGACTGGTTGGTAAGGTCATTTAATGTATGTATGACTCATGGTGAGGTGCCTGAGGATTGGCGGAATGCGTGCATAGTGCCATTGTACAAAGGCAAAGGGGATAAGAGTGAGTGCTCAAATTACAGAGGTATAAGTTTGTTGAGTATTCCTGGTAAATTATATGGGAGGGTATTGATTGAGAGGGTGAAGGCATGTACAGAGCATCAGATTGGGGAAGAGCAGTGTGGTTTGAGAAGTGGTAGAGGATGTGTGGATCAGGTGTTTGCTTTGAAGAATGTATGTGAGAAATACTTAGAAAAGCAAATGGATTTGTATGTAGCATTTATGGATCTGGAGAAGGCATATGATAGAGTTGATAGAGATGCTCTGTGGAAGGTATTAAGAATATATGGTGTGGGAGGCAAGTTGTTAGAAGCAGTGTAAAGTTTTTATCGAGGATGTAAGGCATGTGTACGTGTAGGAAGAGAGGAAAGTGATTGGTTCTCAGTGAATGTAGGTTTGCGGCAGGGGTGTGTGATGTCTGCATGGTTGTTTAATTTGTTTATGGATGGGGTTGTTAGGGAGGTGAATGCATGAGTTTTGGAAAGAGGGGCAAGTATGAAGTCTGTTTTGGATGAGAGAGCTTGGGAAGTGAGTCAGTTGTTGTTCGCTGATGATACAGCGCTGGTGGCTGATTCATGTGAGAAACTGCAGAAGCTGGTGACTGAGTTTGGTAAAGTGTGTGGAAGAAGAAAGTTAAGAGTAAATGTGAATAAGAGCAAGGTTATTAGGTACAGTAGGGTTGAGGGTCAAGTCAATTGGGAGGTGAGTTTGAATGGAGAAAAACTGGAGGAAGTGAAGTGTTTTAGATATCTGGGAGTGGATCTGGCAGCGGATGGAACCATGGAAGCAGAAGTGGATCATAGGGTGGGGAGGGGGCGAAAATTCTGGGAGCCTTGAAGAATGTGCGGAAGTCGAGAACATTATCTCGGAAAGCAAAAATGGGTATGTTTGAAGGAATAGTGGTTCCAACAATGTTGTATGGTTGCGAGGCGTGGGCTATGGATAGAGTTGTGCGCAGGAGGATGGATGTGCTGGAAATGAGATGTTTGAGGACAATGTGTGGTGTGAGGTGGTTTGATCGAGTAAGTAACGTAAGGGTAAGAGAGATGTGTGGAAATAAAAAGAGCGTGGTTGAGAGAGCAGAAGAGGGTGTTTTGAAGTGGTTTGGGCACATGGAGAGAATGAGTGAGGAAAGATTGACCAAGAGGATATATGTGTCGGAGGTGGAGGGAACGAGGAGAAGAGGGAGACCAAATTGGAGGTGGAAAGATGGAGTGAAAAAGATTTTGTGTGATCGGGGCCTGAACATGCAGGAGGGTGAAAGGAGGGCAAGGAATAGAGTGAATTGGAGCGATGTGGTATACCGGGGTTGACGTGCTGTCAGTGGATTGAATCAAGGCATGTGAAGCGTCTGGGGTAAACCATGGAAAGCTGTGTAGGTATGTATATTTGCGTGTGTGGACGTATATATATACATGTGGATGGGGGTGGGTTGGGCCATTTCTTTCGTCTGTTTCCTTGCGCTACCTCGCAAACGCGGGAGACAGCAACAAAGCAAAAAAAAAAAAAAAGTAAGTAGGAGAGATGGTCAGAGAGCATTATTGGATTACGTGTTAATTGATAGGCACGCGAGAGACTTTTGGATGTTAATGTGCTGAGAGGTGCAACTGGAGGGATGTCTGATCATTATCTTGTGGAGGCAAAGGTGAAGATTTGTAGAGGTTTGCAGAAAAGAAGAGAGAATGTTGGGGTGAAGAGAGTGGTGAGAGTAAGTGAGCTTGGGAAAGAGACTTGTGTGAGGAAGTACCAGGAGAGAATGAGTACAGAATGGGAAAAGGTGAGAACAATGGATGTAAGGGGAGTCGGGGAGGAATGGGATGTATTTAGGGAAGCAGTGATGGCTTGCGCAAAAGATGCTTGTGGCATGAGAAGCGTGGGAGGTGGGCAGATTAGAAAGGGTAGTGAGTGGTGGGATGAAGAAGTAAGATTGTTAGTGAAAGAGAAGAGAGAGGCATTTGGATGATTTTTGCAGGGAAATAATGCTAATGAGTGGGAGATATATAAAAGAAGGAGGCAGGAGGTCAAGAGAAAGGTGCAAGAGGTGAAAAAGAGGGCAAATGAGAGTTGGGGTGAGAGAGTATCATTAAATTTTAGGGAGAATAAAAAGATGTTCTGGAAGGAGGTAAATAAAGTGCGTAAGACAAGGGAATCAATGGGAACTTCAGCGAAGGGGGCTAATGGGGAGGTGATAACAAGTAGTGGTGATGTGAGAAGATGGAGAGAGTATTTTGAAGGTCTGTTGAATGTGTTAGATGATAGAGTGGCAGATATAGGGTGTTTTGGTCAAGGTGGTGTGCAAAGTGAGAGGGTTAGGGAGAATGATTTTGGTAAACAGAGAAGAGGTAGTAAAAGCTTTGTGGAAGATGAAAGCCGGCAAGGCGGCGGTTTTGGATGGTATTGCAGTGGAATTTATTAAAAAAGGGGGTGACTGTATTGTTGACTGATTGGTAAGGTTATTTAATGTATGTATGACTCATGATGAGGTGCCTGAGGATTGGCGGAATGCGGGCATAGTGCCATTGTACAAAGGCAAAGGGGATAAAAGTGAGTGCTCAAATAACAGAGGTATAAGTTTGTTTAGTATTCCTGGGAAACTATATGGGAGAGTATTGATTGAGAGGGTAAAAGCATGTACAGAGCATCAGACTTGGGAAGAGCAGTGTGGTTTCAGAAGTGGTAGAGGATGTGTGGATCAGGTGTTTGCTCTGAAGAATGTATGTGAGAAATACTTAGAAAAGCAAATGGATTTGTATGTAGCATTTATGGATCTGGAGAAGGCATATGATAGAGTTGATAGAGATGCTCTGTGGAAGTTATAAAGAATATATGGTGTGGGAAGCAAGTTGTTAGAAGTAGTGAAAAGTTTTTATCGAGGATGTAATGCATGTGTACGTGTAGGAGGAGAGGAAAGTGATTGGTTCTCAGTGAATGTAGGTTTGCGGCAGGGTTGTGTGATGTCTCCATGGTTGTTTAATTTGTTTATGGATGGGGTTGTTAGGGAGGTGAATGCAAGAGTTTTGGAAAGAGGGGCAAGTATGCAATCTGTTGTGGATGAGAGAGCTTGGGAAGTAAGTCAGTTGTTGTTCGCTGATGAAACAGTGCTGGCGGCTGATTCGTGTGAGAAACTGCAGAAGCTGGTGACTGAGTTTGGTAAAGTGTGTGAAAGAAGAAAGCTGAGAGTAAATGTGAATAAGAGCAAGGTTATTAGGTACAGTAGGGTTGAGGGACAAGTCAGTTGGGAGGTAAGTTTTGAATGGAGAAAAACTGGAGGAAATGAAGTGTTTTAGATATCTGGGAGTGGATTTGGCAGGGGATGGAACCATGGAAGCAGAAGTGAATCATAGGGTGGGGGAGGGGGCAAAGGTTTTGGGAGCATTGAAAAATGTGTGGAAGTCGAGAGCATTATCTTGGAAAGCAAAAATGGGTGTTTGAAGGAATAGTGGTTCCAACAATGTTATATGGTTGCGAGGAGTGGACTATAGATAGAGTTGTGTGGAGGATGGATGTGCTGGAAATGAGATGTTTGAGGACAATATGTGGTGTGAGGTGGTTTGATCGAGTAAGTAATAATAGGGTAAGAGAGATGTGTGGTAACAAAATGAGTGTGGTTGAGAGAGCAGAAAAGAGTGTTTTGAAATGGTTTGGTCACATGGAGAGAATGAGTGAGGAAAGATTGACAAAGAGGATATATGTGTCGGAGGTGGAGGGAACAAGGAGAAGTGGGAGACCAAATTGGAGGTGGAAAGATGGAGTGAAAAAGATTTTGAGTGATCGGGGCCTGAACATGCAGGAGGGAGAAAGGCATGCAAGGAATAGAGTGAATTGGAACGATTTGGTATACCGGGGTTGACATGCTGTCAATGGATTTAACCAGAGCATGTGAAACGTCTGGGATTAACCATGGAAAGTTGTGTGGGGCCTGGATGTGGAAAGGGAGCTGTGGTGTCGGTGCATTATTACATGACAGCTAGAGACTGAGTGTGAACAAAGATGGCCTTTGTTGTCTTTTCCTAGAGCTACCTTGCACACATGAGGGGGAAGGGGTTTTTATTTCATGTGTGGCGTGGTGGCGATGGGAATGAATAAATGCAGGCAGTATGAATTATGCACATGTGTATATATATATATATGTCTGTGTGTGTATATATATGTATACGTTGAGATGTATAGGTATGTATATTTGCGTGTGTGGACATGTATGTGTATACATGTGTATGTGAGTTGGTTGGGCCATTCTTTCGTCTGTTTCCTTGCACTACTTCGCTAATGCAGGAGACAGCGACAAAGCAAAAAATAAATAATTTCCAGTCACCAATCCTTTTTCAGCACACAACTCCACAAGCTGTTCCCCATTCCTATTCACCCTACTGAATACCCCATCCCCCCCAGTTATAACCTCAACTGCCACACAACTCATTCTCATGTTTTTACTAATACTCAGTCCTTCCATCAAAACTGCTGACACATTCACTCATCTGCTACCAAAACACTTGCTTTTCATTATCTTTTTTTCTCATGGCAGGTGCATGAGCATTAGTAATCATCTATCTTTTGCATTCCACTTTCATTTTTACCCACATCAGTCTGGAATTCACTTTCTTGCACTCTTTCACACATTGTCATAACTCAGCCACTCATGAAGAAAATTTTTAGGAAAGCCCCCAGCTCAGATGTTGCTGGAATACATTATAAATATGAAAAAAGTTTAGTATAGTCCACAGTAAGGTCACTTCTGTCCAATATTGTTTCTGGTTTAAAAGAGGGAATCAAACAGGAAAAGAATGATTTTGGACTTGACTTTTCCATCTATCTATCTGTCTGCCTTTCTATATGTCCAATACCTGTTCCCACTTGGGATTCCTTCATGAGGGTGGTCAGAACAATAGAGTCTCCATAACTAGTGGACTTCAGTGCTACTTCATAGCCTTTAGTGCATCACCCTTAACATGCCACTAGCGGTGAGCAACTCTCATGCGATGTTTACATAGGTTCCTACTTAATACTTCTACCTATTACTTTGACTTTTCCAGGCACCCTTATACTGAAACACATATGGAACATCCATCAGACCTTATAATTAGACAATTGGACATTCAGCTCAGACTTAAAGGATGCCTACTGGCACATTCCAGTCCTCCCACAAAGAGATGTTTTAGTAGACAGACTTGGCATTTCAAGGTAGTGCCATTCAATATGTGCATAAGCCCACTTTTTTTTCAGAGTAGTAGTTTGGCTTATTTCAGCTAATTTGTGGTCTTTTCATCTTTAGAAGAGGAATGTGCCAGACAATGGCCTTAGATCATGACTACTTTTCAAAAAGTGAATTCTTTTTATCAGCCAGAACTCTGTATGGTTTGAATAGATTAGAACTCTAAGACTGACACTGTATGTCTCCCAAGGGAAAAGGCAAATGCCGAGGTTGCTTTATGGTTCAGGACCTTGGTGACTTTATGTCAATTATAGCAGTTCTTGGGGATGTTCAGTTTTACAGCTCTCTACAGTGACATGATGAGGCTGCACGCTAAAGTTGTCACCTTCTGGGGAAATCAGATCCTTCACAGAAAGCAGAGATCTTTTGGAAGCACTTCTCTGGGAACTTCTTGTATCCTTAAGTTATTGTACCAATGTAAAGAACATTCAAAAACCCATGCTTTGGAGACCTCCATTGGCTTCTCTTGTGGTTTGGATAGACGACAGATAAGATATTTAGGGTATCCATTCCTCAGAGGATCATGTAGATGTGGGCCCTTGAGGAAGGTACAGTCTTTTCATATCAGCAACCACAACAGCAACATGGGTTTTTCATCTTCCAGAACATTCCAAGTCCAAGGTGTAGAATTATATTTCTTGTGGCTGTCATCTGCATGATGAATAATGAAATCCCTACTTCTTATAGAGTTTGTGCAAAAGGCTCTTTTTATGGCAGTGTCTGAAGGCCTTTCTCTCCAAGCCTCGTATTTCAAATGAGTATGCAGTTTCTGAACAGATGTCCTGTCATGATAAATTTTCATCAGATGTGTTGGTAGGGAAGGAGGCTTTCATTTGAATCCTCTTCTTAGGAGTGGCAACCTGAATGGATCTGTCACCAGGACCAAAGCAATACTGCTGATATATATCTCCAGTTTTAAACACTGGGACAGTTGCAATAAACAGTCTGTCCATGAATTGGAATAACTGGAACCAGATTTATCTTTTCCCCAGTACAACTGGGAAAATTCTTCTCTAGCTGGTTTTCAAGGTTTAGTAATGTTGGTATCCCCCAAATGGGACAAATCAGACTTGTTGTCACAGGCTCCTTCAGCAATGCCATACTCCTCACTTGATACCTCAGGTTCTTCTAAACCATCTTAACACTATAGAATATATATATATGGATTTTCTCAAACAGAGGTTTGGAGAGTGCTTTCCATATGACCTTTTCCATAACATTTACCGTTCCATTCAAAGATTACCAATCAGTATGGAAAACCCTTTATTCCTTCCTTGAAGAAAAAGTGTCAGACATGACTGGAGCCTCCTTTGTAAAATTCTCCTCTAGCCTTTATCATGACAAGAATGAGGCTAGTAGAATAAGGCTAGTAACACAAATGCCTCTGATATGTGTGTCCCTCAGAAACACCTGTTTCTCAGTTTTGGTGTTAATATCACTGAAAATTTTTAGAATAAACATCAGTCTCTCTGAGGTGAATGATTGCTTCTCCACCTCAGGCCATGTGGAAGCTTTTTGAAATCTAAGACCTCTACAGCTAAAAGTTTTCTAGCAGTTTAGTTCCTCAGTGTCTTCTCATGAAAATCTTTTCATTACTTTACAGCCTTGTGTTCTGGGAGGGGAGTTAATGAATTATCACTAAATCCAGACATAATGATTTTCTTTTTGATGACAGTCTCTTTTGGCTGAGAATGAAACTATTAGATATAAGAATGGCCCTAAAGTCATCCAGTCCTGGAAGACCTCATCAATAGAGTCTTACCTCTACCCAGTTAAATCTCTTGGAAACATTTCAGACTTCACCATTGATTATTGAGGGGACCATTTATATGGGTGCCATGGAACCTTGAAAACCCTTTGGGAAGGAATATGTCTACTTGAATTGAGAAACTTGGCAACCCTACCTGGGATTTGTTCTTAAGTGTATTTTACATGGAAGTGGCCTTTCATTGCAGGATATCTAGAAGAGGTGTCCTTGGCAATGATCTACTACCTTAACAGATGGTATAATAACTGAGACAATGTGGATCTTCCTTGTGAGACTTAAGTGATTTCACCTTCAGGATAGACAGGTTCCATTGTGCCTTCGAATCACTACTGATAGTATTTATTGTCCTGAAGGGGATGGGAGTGGGGGGCTACAAACCCTCCCCTCCGTGTGTTTTAACTCTCTAAAAACGGAAACAGAAGGAGTCATGCAGGGAGTGCTCATCCTTCTTGAAGGCTCAGATTGGGATGTCTAAATGTGTGTGGATGTAACCAAGATGAGAAAAAAGGAGAGATAGGTAGTATGTTTGAGGAAAGGAACCTGGATGTTTTGGCTCTGAGTAAAACGAAGCTCAAGGGCAAAGGGGAAGAGTGGCTTGGGAATGTTTTGGGAGTAAAGTCAGGGGTTGGTGAGAGGACAAGAGCATAGGAAGGAGTAGCACTACTCCTGAAACATCAGTTGTGGAAGTATGTGATATAGTGTAAGAAACTAAACTTTAGATTGATATAGGTAAACCTGAAAGTGGATGGAAAGAGATGGGTGATTATTGGTGCCTATGCACCAGGGCATGAAAAGAAAAATCATGAGAGGCAAGTGTTTTGGGAGCAGTTGAGTGAGTGTGTTAGCAGTTTTGATGCACGAGACCAGGTTATAGTAATACGTGATTTGAATGCAAAGGTGAGTAATGTGGCAGTTGAGGAATAATTTGTGTACATGGGGTGATCAGTGTTGTGAATGGAATGGTGAAGAGCTTGTAGATATGTGTGCTGAAAAAGGACTGGTGATTGGGAATACTAGGCTTAAAAAGAGAGATATACATAAGTATACATATGTAAGTAGGAGAGATGGCCAGAGAGTGTTATTGGATTACGTGTTAATTGATAAACGTGTGAAAGAGACTTTTGGATGTTAATGTGCTGAGAGGTGCGGCTGGAGGGATGTCTGATCATTATTTTGTGCAGGCGAAGGTGAAGATTTGTAGAGGTTTTCAGAAAAGAAGAGAAAATGTTAGGGTGAAGAGAGCTGTGAGAGTAAGTGAGCTTGGGAAGGAGACTTGTGCGAGGAAGTATCAGGAGAGTCTGAGTGCAGAATGGAAAAATATGAGAGCAAAGGACATAAGGGGAGTGGGGGAGGAATGGGATGTATTTAGGGAAGCAGTGATGGCTTGTGCAAAAGATGCTTGTGGTATGAGAAGCGTGGGGGATGGGTAGGTTAGAACGGGTATTGAGTAGTGGGATGAAGAAGTAAGATTGTTAGTGAAAGAGAAGATAGAGGCAATTGGACAGGTTTTGCTGGGAAATAGTGGAAATGACTGGGAGATGTATAAAATGAAGAGGCAAGAGGTCAAGAGAAAGGTGCAAGAGGTGAGAAAGAGGTGTTTTAACTCTAAAAACGGAAACAGAAGGAGTCACACGGGGAGTGCTCATCCTCCTCGAAGGTTCAGATTGGGGTGTCTAAATGTGTGTGGATGTAACCAAGATGAGAAAAAAGGAGAGATAGGTATTAAGTTTGAGGAAAGGAACCTGGATGTTTTGGCTCTGAGTGAAACAAAGCTCAAGGATAAAAGGGAAGAGTGGCTTGGGAATGTTTTCGGAGTAAAGTCAGGGGTTGGTGAGCGGACAAGAGCAAAGGAAGGAGTAGTACTACTCCTGAAACATCAGTTGTGGAAGTATGTGATGTAGTGTAAGAAACTAAACTTTAGATTGATATAGGTAAACCTGAAAGTGGATGGAAAGAGATGGATGATTATTGGTGCCTATGCACCAGGGCATGAAAAGAAAAATCATGAGAGGCAAGTGTTTTGGGAGCAGTTGAGTGAGTGTGTTAGCAGTTTTGATGCACGAGACAGGGTTATAGTATTAAGTGATTTGAATGCAAAGGTGAGTAATGTGGCAGTTGAGGGAATGATTTGTGTACATGTGGTGATCAGTGTTGTGAATGGAAATGGTGAAGAGCTTGTATATATGTGTGCTGAAAAAGGACTGGTGATTGGGAATACCAGGCTTAAAAGAGAGATATACATAAGTATACATATGTAAGTAGGAGAGATGGCCAGAGAGTGTTATTGGATTACGTGTTGATTGATAAAGCGTGAAAGAGACTTTTGGATGTTAATGTGCTGAGAGGTGCGGCTGGAGGGATGTCTGATCATTATTTTGTGAAGGCGAAGGTAAAGATTTGTAGAGGTTTTCAGAAAAGAAGAGAAAATGTTAGGGTGAAGAGAGCGGTGAGAGTAAGTGAGCTTGGGAAGGAGACTTGTGCGAGGAAGTATCAGGAGAGTCTGAGTGCAGAATGGAAAAATATGAGAGCAAAGGACATAAGGGGAGTGGGGGAGGAATGGGATGTATTTAGGGAAGCAGTGATGGCTTGTGCAAAAGATGCTTGTGGTATGAGAAGCGTGGGGGATGGGTAGGTTAGAACGGGTATTGAGTAGTGGGATGAAGAAGTAAGATTGTTAGTGAAAGAGAAGATAGAGGCAATTGGACAGGTTTTGCTGGGAAATAGTGAAAATGACTGGGAGATGTATAAAATGAAGAGGCAAGAGGTCAAGAGAAAGGTGCAAGAGGTGAGAAAGAGGTGTTTTAACTCTAAAAACGGAAACAGAAGGAGTCACACGGGGAGTGCTCATTCTCCTCGAAGGTTCAGATTGGGGTGTCTAAATGTGTGTGGATGTAACCAAGATGAGAAAAAAGGAGAGATAGGTATTAAGTTTGAGGAAAGGAACCTGGATGTTTTGGCTCTGAGTGAAACAAAGCTCAAGGATAAAAGGGAAGAGTGGCTTGGGAATGTTTTCGGAGTAAAGTCAGGGGTTGGTGAGCAGACAAGAGCAAAGGAAGGAGTAGTACTACTCCTGAAACATCAGTTGTGGAAGTATGTGATATAGTGTAAGAAACTAAACTTTAGATTGATATAGGTAAACCTGAAAGTGGATGGAAAGAGATGGGTGATTATTGGTGCCTATGCACCAGGGCATGAAAAGAAAAATCATGAGAGGCAAGTGTTTTGGGAGCAGTTGAGTGAGTGTGTTAGCAGTTTTGATGCACGAGACTGGGTTATAGTATTAAGTGATTTGAATGCAAAGGTGAGTAATGTGGCAGTTGAGGGAATGATTTGTGTACATGTGGTGATCAGTGTTGTGAATGGAAATGGTGAAGAGCTTGTATATATGTGTGCTGAAAAAGGACTGGTGATTGGGAATACCAGGCTTAAAAGAGAGATATACATAAGTATACATATGTAAGTAGGAGAGATGGCCAGAGAGTGTTATTGGATTACGTGTTGATTGATTAATGCGTGAAAGAGACTTTTGGATGTTAATGTGCTGAGAGGTGCGATTGGAGGGATGTCTGATCATTATCTTGTGGAGGTGAAGGTGAAGATTTGTAGAGGTTTTCAGAAAAGAAGAGAAAATGTTGGGGTGAAGAGAGTGGTGAGAGTAAGTGAGCTTGGGAAGGAGACTTGTGTGAGGAAGTATCAGGAGAGTCTGAGTGCAGAATGGAAAAAGATGAGAGCAAAGGACGTAAGGGGAGTGGGGGAGGAATGGGATGTATTTAGGGAAGCAGTGATGGCTTGTGCAAAAGATGCTTGTGGCATGAGAAGCATGGGGGATGGGTAGATTAGAAAGGGTAGTGAGTAGTGGGATGAAGAAGTGAGATTGTTAGTGAAAGAGAAGAGAGAGGCATTTGGACAGGTTTTGCAGGGAAATAGTGGAAATGACTGGGAGATGTATAAAATGAAGAGGCAAGAGGTCAAGAGAAAGGTGCAAGAGGTGAGAAAGAGGGCAAATGAGAGTAGGGGTGAGAGAGTATCATTAGATTTTAGGGAGAATAAAAAGGTGTTTTGGAAGGAGGTAGATAAAGTGCGTAAGACAAGAGAACAAATGGGAACATTGGTGAAGGGGGCTTATGGGGAGGTAATAACAAGTAGTGGTGATATAAGAAGGAGGTGGAGTGAGTATTTTGAAGGTTTGTTGAATGTGTTAGATGATAGAGTGGCAGATATAGGGTGTTTTGGTCAAGGTGGTGTGTGAAGTGAGAGGGTCAGGGAGAATGGTTTGGTTAACAGAGAGGAGGTAGTGAAAGCTTTGCGGAATATGAAAGCCAGCAAGGCGGCGGGCTTGGATGGTATTGCAGTGGAATTTATTAAAAAATGGGGTGACTGTGATGTTGACTGGTTGGTGAGGATATTCACTGTATGTATAGCTTATGGTGAAGTGCCTGAAGATTGGTGGAATGCATGCATATTGCCATTGTACAAAGGCAAAGGGGATAAAGGCGAGTGCTCAAATTACAGAGATATAAGTCTGTTGAGTATTCCTGGGAAATTGTATGGGAGGGTATTGATTGCGAGGGTGAAGGCATGCACAGAGCATCAGATTGGGAAAGAGCAGTGTGGTTTCAGAAGTGGTAGAGGATGTGTGGATCAGGTGTTTGCTTTGAAGAATATACATGAGAAGTACTTAGAAAAACAAATGGATTTGTATGTAGCATTTCTGGATCTGGAGCAGGCATATGATAGAGTTGATAGAGATGCTCTGTAGAAGGTACTAAGAGTATATGGTGTGGGAGGCAAGTTGCAAGAAGCCGTGAAAAGTTTTTATTGAGGATGTAAGGAATGTGTACGAGTAGAAAGAGAGGAAAGTGATTGGTTCCCAGTGAATGTCTGTTTGCAACAGTGGTGCATGATGTCTCAATGATTGTTTAGTTTGTTTATGTATGGGGTTGTTAGGGAGGTGAATGCAAGACTTTTGGAGAGAGGGGCAAGTATGCAGTCTGTTGTGGATGAAAGGGCTTGGGAAGTGAGTCAGTTGTTGTTCGTTGATGATACAGCACTGGTGGCTGATTCGCTGGTTCGGGTGAGAAACTCCAGAAGCTGGTGACTGAGTGTGGTAAAGTGTGTGAAAGAAGAAAACTGAGAGTAAATGTGAGTAAGAGCAAGGTAATTAAATACAGTATGGTTGAGGGACAAGTCAATTGGAAGGTAAGTTTAAATGGAGAAGAACTGGAGGAAGTGAAGTGTTTTTCGGTATCATGGAGTGGATCTTGCAGCAGATGGAACCATGGAAGTGGAATTGCGTCACAGGATGGGGGAGGGGGCGAAGGCTCTGAGAGCGTTGAAGAATGTGTGGAAGGTGAGAACATTATCTCAAAAAGCAAAAATGGGTTTGTTTGAAGGAATAGTAGTTCCAACAATGATATATGGTTGCGAGGCGTGGGCTATAGATAGGGTTGCTCGGAGGAGGGTGGATGTGCTGGAAATGAGATGCTTGAGGACCATGTGTGGTGTGAGGTGGTTTGATCGAGTAAGTAATGAAAGGGTAAGAGAGATGTGTGGTAATTAAAAGTGTGGTTGAGAGAGCAGAAGAGGGTGTGTTAAAATGGTTTGGTCACATGGGGAGAATGAGTGAGGAAAGATTGAGAAAGAGGATATATGTGTCACAGGTGTAGGGAACGAGAAGTGGGAGACCAAATTGGAGGTGGAAAGATGGAGTGAAAAATATTTTGAGCGATCGGGGCCTGAACATGCAGGAGGGTGAAAGGCGTGCAAGGAATAGAGTGAATAATGGGGTCGACATGCTTTCAGTGTATTGAACCAAGATGTGTGAAGCATTTGGGGTAAACCATGGAAAGTTTTGTGGCGCATGGATGTGGAAAGGGAGCTGTGGTTTTGGTGCATTAAACCAGACAGCTAGAGACTGAGTGTGAACGAATGTGGCCTTTGTTGTCTTTTCCTAGAGCTACCTCGCGTGCGTGCGGGTTGAGGGGGGTGTCATTTCATGTGTGGCAGAGTGGCGACGGGAGTGAATAAGGGCAGCAAGTATGAATTACGTACATGTGTATATATGTATATGTCTCTGTATGTATATATATGTATATGTTGAAATGTATAAGTATGTATATGTGCGTGTGTGGATGTGTATGTATGCACATGTGTATGTGGGTGGGTTGGGCCATTCTTTTGTCTGTTTCCTTGCACTACCTCACTAACACGAGAGACAGCGACAAAGTATAAGAAAAAAGAATCAAGATTTTATTGTCATCTTATCAGAAAGTTTTTCTGAAAACCCCACTTCCTAATATGTGTATGCCCTCATACTCATGGGACAGACTGCAGAGAAGAGAGACATAGGTTTTGAAAATCAAAAAATTTAATTCTGTAAGACAGTGTCTCATGTGCATTTTTCTGGTCTTCTTACCCTGTCTTCCCTTCACCTCCCTTTTTTGAAAAACTTTTTCTTACTACTCTGACTGCTCTTGGGTTGTTGCCTATGATCTACAAATTATGAACTGTTAAGTGGCTGGAAGAGTGGTTCAATGACATCACCCCAGGGCAGTCACTGATTGGCCAAAAGCAGGCCTGAAATGCCACAGTCGCCATAGGTGAGTGATAAGCAAAGGATGTAGAATGTAAGTCCTTCCACTGAAAACACTGAGGGTTAGGGTCATTGCACTGATTTTCAGAGAAATACCCTTGAGAATTACATATGCACAGGACACCACTTTAAAGGGGAAAGGTTTTTGAATTTCTTAGATAATTTTTTCATCGGTTTTCTAATTTTTTCTTTTTCTTTTCTACACTTAGGTAAATCTAGTGTAGGGCCAGTGATCCAGCACATGTGGGACCAGGAGAAGGAACACAAAGCCAAATTTGAGGAGTTAATTCCCAAATACAGAGTGCGACCCACAGTTCTTCTTCCCATTTGGAATGTTGCTGGCTATGTTCTTGGAGCAGGTAAATCATAGATGATAAAGTGGTCCATTATCATAGCTTTGCCTGTTTTGAAAGGAATGAAAATACCTCTTAGAATACAACACTGTAATTATTTACATTTGGATCTAATGACTGGAAGAAGGGTATGGAGAAGTTACTGCTTCTTTACTGTAACTAGAACTGTGAATATCAGATCTTTCTGCCAAAACAGTAGTTGCAAAAGAAGACTTGTCAAACTTTAGGTGGATTACAGTAGAGGTAGCTGATTATTTCTCAAACTCTCCAGTTCTTGATATTTCTCCATGACATTTCTGCAACACCCATCCTCCCTCATTTTATTTATCAGTTTCCCTCTTAGTTTCATTCTGCATAATACTTTCACTGCTTTCATTTACACTTACATCTTTTTCAGCTGGTCTTGAACCTTGCATCAAAATATTGATGATTTTTGGATACTTTAATAGCTGGACATACTCTACACAAGTATTTCCTACATTTTATGATACTGCCACCTGCATGGCATTTCCCTTCACTGAGCCCCATCCCTGATACTGCCATACTCTCCACTGACCCCCATCCCTGGTGCTGCCCTACTTTCCAGTGAGCCCCCCCTCACCTGCATAATCCATGCCCTTCATAGATCACCACCCCACCTACATAGCCAAAAAAGTGGGTATGTTTAGAGGTATAGTAATCTCAATAATGTTATACAGATGCAAGGCATGAGTTATAGATGGGGTTGTGCAGATGAGGGTGGATGTGTTGGAAGTGAAATATTTCAGGACAGTTTGTGGTGTGAGGAGCTTTGATTAAGTAAGCAATGAAAGGGTAATAAAAAATTGTGGTTGAGAAAGCAGGAGAGAGTGTGTTGAAGTGGTTTGGACAAACGGAGAGAATGAGTGAGGAAAGGTTGATAAATAGGATATAAGTGTCAAAAGTAGAGGGAACATGGAGAACAGGAAGGCCAAATTGGAGATGGAAGAATGGATTGAAAGAGGTTTTCAGTAACTAAGGTCTGTACATGCAGGAGTGTGAGAGGTGTGCAAGAAATAAAGTAAATTGGAACGATATGGTATACTGGGTCAACGTGCTGTCACTGAACTGAACTAAGGCATGTCAAAACATCTCGGGTAAACCATGGAAAGGTCTATAGGGCCTAGATGTCGATAGGGAACTGTGGCTTTGGAGCAGTACACATGACAGCTAGAAACTGAGTGTAAATAAATGTGGCCCTTTTTGTCTTTTCGTGGTGCTACCTTGCTGAAGAAGGGGGATCCTATTTCCTGTGTGGCAGGATAGCAACAGCAATGGATGAAGGCAAGTGAGTAGGAATATGCACATGTGCATATATGTATATGTCTCTGCATGTATATGTGCATGTATGTATGTTTATGTATAAATATGTGTGTATGAGTGGATGGGCCATTCTTCGTCTGTTTCCTGGGGCTACATCAGTGACGCAAGAAACAGCAATTAACTATAATTATAATGATAATAATGATAGATATATTTTTCTTGTGGAGTCGAAGGTGAAGATCTGTATAAGTCTTCAGAAAAGAAGAGAGAATGTTGGGGTGAAGAGAGTGGTGAGAGTAAGTGAGCTTGGGAAGGAGACTAATACAAGGAAGTACCAGGAGAGATTGAGTGCAGAATGGAAAAACGTGAGAGCAAAGGATGGAAAGGGAGTGGGGGAGGAATGGGATTTCTTTAGGGAAGCAGTGATGGCTTGTGCAAAAGATGGCTATGACATGACAGAGGTCGGAGATGGGCAGATTAGAAATGGTAGTGAGTGGTGAGATGAAGTAAGATTGTTAGTGAAAGAGAAGAGAGAGGCATTTGGATGAGTTTTGTAGGGAAATAATGCAAATGACTGGGAGATGTATAAAAGAAAGAGGCAGGAGGTCAAGAGAAAGGTGCAAGAGATGTGAAAGAGGGCAAATGATAGTTGGGGTGAAAGAGTATTTTTAAATTTTAGGGACAATAAAAAGATGTTTTGTTTATGGATGGGGTTGTTAGGGAGGTAAATGCAAGAGTTTTGGAAAGAGGGGCAAGTATGAAGTCTGTTGGGGATGAGAGAGCTTGGGAAGTGAGTCAGTTGCTGTTCGCTGATGATACAGCGCTGGTGGCTGATTCATATGAGAAACTGCAGAAGCTGGTGACTGAGTTCGGTAAAGTGTGTGGAAGAAGAAAGTTAAGAGTAAATGTGAATAAGAGCAAGGTTATTAGGTACAGTAGGGTTGAGGGTCAAGTCAATTGGGAGGTGAGATTGAATGGAGAAAAACTGGAGGAAGTGAAGTGTTTTAGATATCTGGGAGTGGATCTGGCAGTGGATGGAACCATGGAAGCGGAAGTGGATCATAGGGTAGGGGAGGGGGCGAAAATTCTGGGGGCCTTGAAGAATGTGTGGAAGTCGAGAACATTATCTCGGAAAGCAAAAATGGGTATGTTTGAAGGAATAGTGGTTCCAACAATGTTGTATGGTTGCGAGGCGTGGGCTATGGATAGAGTTGTGCGCAGGAGGATGGATGTGCTGGAAATGAGATGTTTGAGGACAATGTGTGGTGTGAGGTGGTTTGATCGAGTGAGTAACGTAAGGGTAAGAGAGATGTGTGGAAATAAAAAGAGCGTGGTTGAGAGAGCAGAAGAGGGTGTTTTGAAGTGGTTTGGGCACATGGAGAGAATGAGTGAGGAAAGATTGACCAAGAGGATATATGTGTTGGAGGTGGAGGGAACGAGGAGAAGAGGGAGACCAAATTGGAGGTGGAAAGATGGAGTGAAAAAGATTTTGTGTGATCGGGGCCTGAACATGCAGGAGGGTGAAAGGAGGGCAAGGAATAGAGTGAATTGGAGTGATGTGGTATACCGGGGCTGACGTGCTGTCAGTGGATTGAATCAAGGCATGTGAAGCGTCTGGGGTAAACCATGGAAAGCTGTGTAGGTATGTATATTTGCGTGTGTGGACGTATGTATATACATGTGTATGGGGGGGTGGGCCATTTCTTTCGTCTGTTTCCTTGCGCTACCTCGCAAACGTGGGAGACAGCGACAAAGTATAATAAAAAAAAAATAAAAAAGATGTTTTGGAAGGAGGTAAATAGAGTGCGTAAGACAAGAGAACAAATTGGAAAATCGGTGAAGGGGGCTAATGGAAA
Source organism: Panulirus ornatus (assembly GCF_036320965.1). Lineage (NCBI taxonomy): Eukaryota > Metazoa > Arthropoda > Malacostraca > Decapoda > Palinuridae > Panulirus > Panulirus ornatus. The sequence goes on from NC_092233.1 coordinate 42,099,794, forward strand.
GGTAATAAAGAGTAGTGGTGATGTGGGAAGGAAATGGAATGAGTATTTTGAAGATTTGTTGAATGTGTTAGATGATAGAGTGGCAGGTATAGGGTATTTTGGTTGAGGTGGTGTGCGAAGTGAGAGGGCCAGGGAGAATGGTTTGGTAAACAGAGAGGAGGTAGTGAAAGCTATGCGGAAGATGAAAGTTGGGAAGGCAGCGGGTTTGGATGGTATTGCAGTGGAATTCATTAAAAAAAGGGGGGGGATGACTTTGTTGTTGACTGATTGATGGGGATATTCAGTGTATGTATGGCTCATGGTGAAGTGCCTGATGATTGGTGGAATGCATACATAGTGCCTTTGTACAAAGGCAAAGGGGATAAAGGTGAGTGTTCAAATTACAGAGGTACAAGTTTGTTGAGTATTGCTGGGAAACTATATGAGAGGGTATTGATTGAGGTGGTGAAGGCATTTACAAAGCATCAGATTGGGGAAGAGCAGTGTGGTTTCAGAAGTGGTAGAGGATGTGTGAATCAGGTATTTGCTCTGAAGAATGTATGTGAGAAATACTTAGAAAAACAGATGGATTTGCATGTAGCATTTATGGATCTGGAGAAGGCATATGATAGAGTTGATAGAGATGCTCTGTGAAAGGTATTAAGAGTATATGTTGTGGGAGGCAAATTGCTTGAAGCAGTGAAAAGTTTTTATCGACGATGTAAGGCATGTATACAAGTATGAAGAGAAGAAAGTGATTGGTTCCCAGTGAATGT